>NW_026606384.1:0-52500 GCF_029834395.1 Sorex fumeus | reverse complement strand
TGGCGTCTTCGAGATGCCAATCACAGTCTCAACGAGTCTCACCGTGGAGACGTTCCTGGTGCCCGCTCGAGCCAATCGATGAACAACGGGAGGACAGTGCCACAGTGCTACCTTGCATAGATGCCCAGCAGTGAGGTGGCTGGGTCCGTTGGTCATTTTTCTTTGGAAATTCCACTTGACACGAGGGATCTCCTTGGCCGCTCTCCAGCTCTGAAGGAACGAAGCAGAGCCTGGAGATCTTGTTCTCGGAGCGTGGGTGTCATGTTTGGGGACCTGTGTTTTCTCGGAGCTGCAAGAAACACACGGTCTTGGACTCTCTGCAGAGACGTGGGAACTTCAAGTTCTGCATTAGGTCCGACGTGCTTGTAAAAACCTGCAACCAGGCGGAAAGTACATTCGATGGCATCTGTAGAAAGCACACGGTGTCCTTGAGGATTTTGTGTCATCAGAAATAAGTCAGAGGGCGGCTGGAGCAATAGCACAGCGGGTAGGTCGTGTTTGCCTTGCACACGGCCGACCCGGGTTCGATTCCCTGCATCCCCTAGGGTCCCCCGAGCACCGCCAGGGGTCATTCCTGAGTGCGTGAGCCAGCAGGAACCCCTGTGCATCGCCGGGTGGGACCCCAAAAAGCAAAAAAAAAAAAAAGAAAAAAGAAAGAAGTCAGAGGAACGGGAATGACACTATAAGCCTTGCATGAATCCAGTTTTTTTTTCTTACTTTTGTTTTGTTTTTGTTTGTTTGTTTTCCTTTTGGGGTCCCACCCGGTGATGCTCAGGGTTCCCTCCTGGCTCTGCACTCAGGAATGACTCCTGGCGGTGTTCGGGGGACCCTGTGGGATGCTGGGAATCAAACCCTGGTTGGCTGAGTGCAAGGCAAATGCCCTCCCCTCTGGGCTATCACTCCAGCCCCTCTCTCTTCCTTCCTTCCTTCCTTCCTTTCTTCCTTCCTTCCTTCCTTCCTTCCCTTCTTTCCTTTTTTCCTTTCCATCATCCATCTCTTCTTCCCTCCCTTCCTTCCTTCCTTTCTTCCCTCTCTCCTTCTTTCTTTCTTTCTTTCTTTCTTTCTTTCTTTCCTTCCTTCCTTCTTTCTCTCTTTTCTTTCTTTTTGGGGTCCCACCCGGTGATGCTCAGGGGTTCCTCCTGGCTCTGCACTCAGGAATCACTCCTGGCGGTGTTCAGGGGACCCAATGGGATGCTGGGAATCGAACCCGGGTCAGCCGCGTGCAAGGCCAATGCCCTCCTCGCTGGGCTATCGCTCCAGCCCCGTGTGACTCAGTTTTGACCCCTGGCAGCACAAGTGGTCCCTCCAGCCCTGTTAGGAGTCATCCCTGAGCACAGAGCCAAGAGTAAACCCTGAGCACTGCCAGGTGTGGTACCCTCCCCTCAAAAAAAAAAGAAAGAAGAAGAAAAGAAAAACAGAGAAAATTGATCAAGTTTCAGAGAAAAGGAGGATACGTTTGCATGTAGGCTGGTGTAACGTTATGCAACATTCACGAATCACAAATCATCCTGTTATTCGTCGATTGCCTCGAACGGGCCCCAGTAACGTCTCCTTCATCCTAGCCCCGAGATTATATTCAAGGCTCTTTAGGAGAATGAGACCCATCATTGTTACTGGTATTTGGCATATTTGGTACGCCACGGGGAGTTTGCCAGACTCTGCCCTGTGGGCAGGCTACATTCGAGAGCCTGCAAGTTTGTCCAAAGTAGGAATGAGATAATAAGATAGGAATAAAAAACCGGGACATTAAATAACGTAATACACACCCGGTGTGACGCATTCTATAATTATGTGTTACTAATGACACGTGATACGCTGTTATGTGTACAGCAGTATAGAACACGCAAGACCTGAGTGGTGGGGCTGGAGCAATCGACCAGCGGGGAGGAGGGCGTTTGCCTTGCACGCGGCTGACCCAGGTTCAATTCCCGGCATCCCATAGGGTCCCCCCAAAACACCGCCAGGAGTGATTCCTGAGTGCAGAGCCAGGAATGATCCCTGAGCATCCCCAGCTGCGACCCCAAAAAGCAAAAATCAATCAATCAATTGGGGCTGGAGCGATAGCCCAGCGGGGAGGGTGTGTTTGCCTTGCATGCGGCCAACCCGGGTTCGATTCCCAGCATCCCATAGGGTCCCCTGAGCACTGCCGGGAGTGATTCCTGAGTGCATGAGCCAGGAGGGACCCCTGAGCATCGCAGGATGGGACCCAAAAAAGCAAAAAAAAAGAAAAAAAACCCGTGAGTGGTGTATAGGATTGAGTGCGTAGTGATCTCTCGTGGCAGTACAACAGAATGTGAAGGACGGGATGTGGTTCCTTATCGTTGTGTGATATCAGTAATGATATACAAGTGGTGCAATGCATTCTATTATTAGGTGTTACTAGTGGTACTCGGTAAGCTGTTGTGATGTGTACGGCCGCGTAGAACATGGAACACATGTATGCGTGGCTATGATAGAGCCCACAGTAGTCTATCGTCACACTGGCAGAGGGTGCAAGACGGGGTTGGATTCCTCACAGCGCAGTGCAACCGGGTGGGTTGCACTGGGATCCCGAGAAGAACGGAAAACAACGCGATGGATGGATTGCAGTATAACGTTGTGCGGCGTTATTACGATGCCTGACGATAGCATAATATGCAACGACGATACAATAATTGTCTAAGAGGCAATGATTGTCTAATCTGCATCATCGGGATGGCATCCTTGCCAAGTATGGATCACTATGGCGCATAACCGCATAGTGTGCATTTTCACGCATAGCTGCGTAAGGTGCATTCTTTTTTTTTTTTTTAATTTATTGGCGAGACATCATGAGGTACAGTTGCAGACTTACAAATTTGTGTGTTTGGGTGTCAGTTATCCAATGACCGAGTACCCATCCCTCCACCAGTGCCCGTTCTCCATCATTGACATTTTTTTAGAATTTTTGTTAGTGAAACACCATGAGGTACAGTTGTAGACTTACAAATTTTTGAGCTTGGGTTTCAATTGTACAATGATCAGATACCCATCCCTCCAACAGTGCCCATTTTCCACCACCACGGATCCCAGTATCCCTCCCATCCCCCATCCCACCCTGCCTCTATGGCAGGGCATTCCCTTTTGTTCTCTCTCTCCTTTTGGGTACTGTGTTTTGCAAGAGAGGCATTGAGTGGCCATCATAGTCGGTCTATGGTCTACTTTCAGCATGCATCTCCCATCCTGGGAGGATCCTCCCAACACCCTTTATTTGGTGCTCCCTTCTCTATCTGAGCTCCCTTTTCCCCTAGCACGTGTGGCTGGCCTCCAAGCCATGGAGTAAAATTCCTGGTACTAATCTCGGCCATCCTTGGGTATTAGTCTCCGATTTTGTGACTTGATGTTCCCCAGAGCAATGCAATCTGTAAGATGCATTTCTTATGCCCAATGATCGCAGACGATGCAGTAACAATCGTACGGCCGCAATTATGCAATGGTAGTCGTAGAAGGTGCCTGGAAGAACTGCAGAATCGGCTTTGTTGTTTTGCACAGTGATGGCACAATAGGCTTTATCACGCACAGCCATTGCATAACGGGCATGATTATTGATTATTATTACAATGCAATAGTAATTCATGCCACGCAAATGCAGCCGAGAGCCGCATCCTAACGTCAGCGGAATAAAAGGTGAAGCTGGCAGGCCCTCCTCGGCCCAGGGGGACCCAGCACAAGCCAAAAAACGGGAAATCTGGGGTTGCATAAGGTCCATTGATCATCAGCCCCGGACTTCCAATCAATCGATAGGCTGGGAGATCTTCGATTATCGATACGCCCTGAATCTCCCTGCCGGGGTCGGCTGTGCTGGCCCTGCACCGTCTGGACAGCTCAGCTGCAGCAGGGTCAAGCTGGGTGCAAGTGGCCAGAGAGCCGCAGGGCGGGGGCGGGGCGGGCTGGCCTTGGCGCAGGCGCAGTGCGCGCGGCGTCGGGCCCGGCCCCCCCCTTCTCGCCCCGCGGGTGGCGCTGGGCGGAAGTCCCGCCCCTGAGGGAGGGCTTGGGCAGTACAGACGAATCGGAAGGCGATACTCGGCGGAAGTCCCGCCCCGGGGACAGCGCGGAGGAATCGGGAGGCGGCGCGCGGCGCGAGTCCCGCCCCGGGGGCGGGCCCCAGCGGCGCGGACGAATCGGACGGCGGTATGCGGAGGAAGTCCCGCCCCGGAGTCCGCGCCGAGGAATCGGGCGGCGGCGCGCGGCGGAAGTCCCGCCCCGGGGGCGGGGCCGGGCGGCGCGGGGGCGGGGGCGGCGCGCGGCGCGCGGGCCCCGGCGCCGGAAGCGGAAGTGCGTCACGGGCGGGCGGCGTCGGGGCGGCCGCGGGCGTCGGGGGACGCGGAGCGGGGCCGGGCGGGCGGCGGGAGACCCCGCGCCGGTGAGCCTGGGGGGCGGGCGCGGGGGGCGCTGGGGGCCCTGGGGGGTCCCCTAGGGCGCTCCGGGGGGTCGCCAGGGGGCTGTGGGGGTCCCCGGGAGGGTCTGGGGGGCCTTAAGGGGCTAAGGGGGGGGTCCCTAGGTGGAGATCGGGGGTCCCTAGGGCGGGTATGGGGGTCGTTAGGGTGCTATGGGGGAGTCCCTACGCGGTTATGGGGGGTCCCTAGGCGGGTATGGGGGTCCCCACGCTGGGTATGGGGGTCGTTAGGGTGCTATGGGGGTCCCTAGGTGGATATGGGGGGTCCCCAGGCTGGATATGGGAGTCGTTAGGGTGCTATGGGGGGGGTCCCTACACTCGGTATGGGGGGTCGTTAGGGTGGTTTGGAGGTCCCTAGGTGGATATGGGGGGGGTCCCTAGGTGGAGATCGGGGGTCCTTAGGCAGGTATGGGGGTCCCCGGGCTGGGTATGGGGTCGTTAGGGTGCTATGGGGGGGTCCCTACGCGGTTATGGGGAGTCCCTAGGCGGATTGGGGGTCCCTGCACTCGGTATGGGGGTCGTTAGGGTGCTATGGGGGGTCCCTAGGTGGATATGGGGGTCCCTAGGCGGTTCTGAGGGTCCCCACGCTGGGTATGGGGGTCGTTAGGGTGCTATGGGGTCCCTAGGTGGGTATGGGGGGTCCCTAGGTGGGTATGGGGATCCCTAGGGTGCTCTGGGGGGCCTCCAGGGACCTATGGGGTCCCTAGGATGGTCTGGGGGGCGTTAGGGGGCTGTGAGGGAGGTCCCTAGGTGGAGATCGGGGGTCCCTAGGCGGTTCTGGGGGTCCCCACTCTGGGTATGGGGGTCGTTAGGGTGCTATGGGGGTCCCTAAGCGGATATGGGGGGGTTCCTAGGCGGTTATGGGGGGGTCCCTAGGTGGGTATGGGGGTCACTAGGGTTCTCTGGGGGGTTGCCAGGGGGCTATGGGGTCCCCAGGATGGTCCTGGGGGGCATTAGGGGTCTATGGGGGGGTCCCTAGATGGAGCTCAGGGGTCCCTAGGTGGTTATGGGGGGGTTCCTAGGCGGTTATAGGGGTCCCACGCTGAGTATGGGGGTCGTTAGGGTGCTATGGGGGTCCCTTGATGGATATGGGAATCCCTAAGTGGGTATGAGGGTCCCTAGGGCGCCTGGGGGGTCACAGGGGGCTGTGGGGTCCCTGGGATGGTCTGGGGGGCATTAGGGGGGCTATGGGGGGTCCCTAAGTGGAGATGGGGGGTTCCTAGGCGATTATGTAGGGTCCCTGGGCGGATATGGGGGTTCCCTACACTCAGTATGGGGGTCATTAGGGTGGTTTGGGGGTCCCTAGGTGGTTATGGGGGTTTTCTAGGCAGTTATGGGGGTCCCTAGGTGGTTATAGGGGTCACTAGGGTGCTCTGGGGGGTTGCCAGGGGCTGTGGGGTCCCTAGGATGGTCTGGGGGGCATTAGGGGGCTATGGGGGGGTCCCTAGGTGGAGATCAGGGGTCCCCTAGGTGGTTATGAGGGGTTCCTAGGCGGTTATCGGGATTCCACGCTGAGTATGGGGGTCGTTAGGGTGCTGTGGGGGTCCCTAGGTGGAGATGGGGGGTCCCTAGGCGGGTATGGGGTCCCTAGGGTGCTATGGGGGGTCACCAGGGGGCTACGGGATCCCTAGGATGGTCGATGGTCTGGGGGGCGTTAGGGGGCTATGGGGGGTCCCTACGTGGAGATCAGGGGTCCCTAGGCGGTTCTGGGGGTCCCTACACTCGGTATGGGGATCCATAAGGTGACATGGGGGGTCCCTACGCTGGGCATGGGGGTCGTTAGGGTTCTCTGGGGGTTCCCTTGGCAGATATGGGGGTCCCTAGGTGGGCATGGGGAGGTCGTTAGGGTGCTTTGGGGGTCCCTGGGATGGTATGAGGGTCCCTAGGCGGGGTACACGGGGCGGCATCAGGGTGGTCTGGGGATTCCTAGGGTGGTATGGGGGGGGTTCCTAGGATGGTATAGGTGGTCCCTAGGCGAATGTGGGGGGACTTTTAGGGGGATATAGGGGGTCCCTAGGGGGGTATGGGGGTCTCTAGGGGAGTATGGGGGGGTCTTTAGGATGGTATGCGGGTCTCTAGGGGGTGTGGGAGGTCATTACGGTGCTATCAGGGGTCCTTAGGATGGTATGGGGGTCCGTAGGTGGATATGGGGGTCCCTAGGCGGATATGGGGGTCCCTAGGCGGATATGGGGGTCCCTGGGCAGATTTGGGGGGTCCCTAGCAGGTATGGGGGGTCCATTAGGGAGGTATAGGGGTTCCCTAGGTGGGTGTAGGGTGGTAATGGGGAGGTCCGTAAGCGGATATGGTGAGTCATGACAGCCCTATGGGGGTCCCTAGGCAGGTCTGGGGGTTCCCTAGGGTGGCCTCGGGGGTCCGAAGGCAAGTATGGGGGTCCCTAGGAGGGGACGCAGGTCCCTAGGGTGGGCATGGCGGGGTGGTCCCTGGGCGGGCATGGGGGTCCGTAAGTGGATATGGTGAGTCATTCCATCTGTATGGGGGTCCGAAGGCGAGTATGGGGGTCCCTAGGAGGGGACGCAGGTCCCTAGGGTGGGCATGGCGGGGTGGTCCCTGGGCGGGCATGGGGGTCCGTATGTGGATATGGTGAGTCCATTCCATCTGTGTGGGGGTCCCTAGGCGAGTATGGGGGTCCCTAGGAGGGGATGTCCCTAGGAGGGGATGCAGGTCCCCTAGGGTGGGCATGGCGGGGTGGTCCTGGGCGGGCATGGGGGTCCGTAGTGGATATGGTGAGTCATTCCATCTGTATGGGGGTCCCTAGGCGAGTACGGGGGTCCCTAGGAGGGGACGCAGGTCCCTAGGGTGGGCATGGGGTGGGGGGTCCCTGGGCGGGCATGGGGGTCCGTAAGTGGATATGGTGAGTCATTCCATCTGTATGGGGGTCCCTAGGCGAGTACGGGGGTCCCTAGGAGGGGACGCAGGTCCCTAGGGTGGGCATGGCGGGGTGGTCCCTGGGCGGGGATGGGGGTCCGTAAGTGGATATGGTGAGTCATTCCATCTGCAATGGGGGTCCCTGGGCGAGTACGGGGGGTCCCTAGGAGGGGACGCAGGTCCCTAGGGTGCCACGGGGGGCAGGGCCGGGCTTTCCGGAAAGCCCACCCAGCCTGTCGGGGGGCGGGAGGAGAGCCCCGAGAGTGGCCCCCGGCCCGCCGGGGAGGAGGGCGGCCGGTGAGCACGCTGTCCCCACCCCGCCCGCCGCCCGCAGGGCCCAGGAGGCGCGCCGGCCATGGCGGCGGCCACCATCGTGCACGACACGTCGGAGGCGGTGGAGCTGTGCCCGCCCTACGGGCTGTACCTGAAGCCCAATCACCAAGATGACCATCAGCGTGGCGCCTGCCGCAGCTGAAGCAGCCGGGGCAAGTCCATCTCCAACTGGGAGGTGATGGAGCGGCTCAAGGCCATGGTCCCAGCAGCACCAGTTCTCCACGCTGCGCATCGCCAAGAGCACCATGGACTTCATCCGCTTCGAGGGCGAGGTGGAGAACCGCGGCCTGGTCAAGGCCTTCCTGGCCTGCCTGGACGGCAAGACCATCAAGCTCAGCGGCTTCTCGGACATCCTGCGGGTGCGGGCCGCCGAGTTCAAGATCGACTTCCCCACGCGCCACGACTGGGACTCCTTCTTCCGCGACGCCAAGGACATGAACGAGACGCTGCCCGGCGAGCGGCCCGACACCCATCCACCTCGAGGGGCTGCCCTGCAAGTGGTTCGCGGCCCGCGAGCCGGGCGCCGAGAAGCCCAGCGAGCGCGTGCTGGTGCAGGTCTTCGAGAAGTTCGGCGCCATCCGCCACGTGGACATCCCCATGCTGGACCCCTACCGCGAGGAGATGACCCGGCCGCAGCTTCCACACCTTCAGCTTCGGCGGCCACCTCAACTTCGAGGCCTACATCCAGTACTGCGAGTACGCCGGCTTCATCCAGGCCATGAGCGCCCTGCGCTGCATGAAGCTCATGTACAAGGGCGAGGACGGCAAGAGCCGTCGCGCTGCAACATCAAGGTCGGACGCCGGGCGGTCCGGAGCGGCCGGGGGGCCGGCCGGCGGGCGGGCGGATGCACGGACGGATGGATGGACGGAGGGATGGATGGATTGACGGACGGATGGATGGATGGGCGGGCAGACGGATACATGGACGGGCGGGCAGACAGATGGATGGGCAGACCGGTGGATCAGCGGGCAGACAGATGAATGGATGGGCGGACGGATGGGCGGATGGATGGATGGGTGGGTGGATGAGATGGATGGATGGATGGATGGATGGATCGATGGGTGGGTGGATGGATGGATGGATGTGTCGGATGGTCGGATGGATGGATGGGTGGGTGGAGGCATGGATGGATGCATGGATGGACAGGCAGATGGATGGACAGGCAGATGGATGGATGGATGGATGGGCAGATGGATCGATGGACGGACGGATGGACAGAGGATGGATGGTGCGGACGGATGGGGCAGATGGATGGATGGATGGATGGGTGGGTGGGTGGGTGGGTGGATGGATGATGGATGGGTGGGTGGGTGGATGGATGGATGGATGGGCAGATGGATGGACAGGCGGACGGATGGATGGATGGCGGGATGGATGGATGGACGGACGAATGGGCAGATGGATGGACGGATGAATGGGTGGACGGACGGACAGATGGATGGATGGACAGACGGATGGACATATGGATGGGCGGGACAGAGTGGATGGATGGACGGATGAATGGACGAATGGATCGATGGGTGGTCAAATGGATGGACGGATGGATGGGCCGATGAACGGATGGATGGATGGATGGACAGATGGATGGACATATGGATGGGCGGACAGGTGGACGGACGGATGAGATGGACAGATGGATGGATGGGTTGGCGAATGGATGGATGGATGGATGGACAGACGGACAGATGGATGGGCGGGCAGATGGATGAATGGACGGACGGATGGATGGATGGACAGACGGACGGATGGACAGACGGATGGATGGACAGATAGATGGATCCATGGATGGACGGATGGATGGAAGGACGGAAGGATGGACGGACACGGACGGACAGGTGGGTGGATGGATGGATGGATGGATGGGTGGGTGGATGAGTGGATGGATGGAAGGACGGATAGGTGGACGGATGGATGCACGGATGGACAGATGGATGGGCGGGCAGATGGGATGGACGGACGGATGGATGATGGATGGACTGACAGAAGGATGGACGGACGAACGGGACGGGCGGACAGATGCAGACATGGGCGGGACGCTCCGCACTGGGCACAGGCAGACACCCCAGGGCCGCCCACGGCACGCGGGTGCGGTCCACGGTCCTTCCAGGACCTTCCGCTCCAGTGCCGTGTGGAACCCCCAGGCGTCCGGCCTCCAACGGACCCTCGCCGGGGACGTCCCGTCTCCTCGTCCTGGCCGTGATGGGACGGAGGAGTCCAAGGGGACCCTCGGCCTGGTCGGGGCCTGGGTGTCGTGTGTGTGTGTGGGGGGGCGGGGGTGTATCCCAGGTGTTGTGTGTGGTGAGTGTGTGTGTCCGTGACGGAGAGAGACAGAGACCTGGGGCCCTGCGGGGCCACCCTGGCCCTCGGCCCGGGTGCTGTGCTTTGTGCTGTGTGTCCTGGGCCCTCAGTCGGGCCCACATGCTGTGTATCTGTGTGTGTGTGTGTGTGTTTGCTGTGTGTGCTGTGCTGTGTGTCTGTTTGTCCTGGGTACTGTGTGTGTGGTGTATGTCCTGGGTGCTGTGTGTGTGTGTCCTGGATGCTGTGTGTGTGGTGTGTGTCCCAGGTGCCATGTTTATGTGTGTGGGTGTGTGGGGGGGGGGTTGTTCCAGGAGTCGTGTGTGTGTCTGTTTGTTTCAGGTACCGTGTGTGTATGTGTCCTGGGTCCTGTGCGTGTGGTGTGTGTCCCAGGTGCCATGTTTATGTGTGTGAGACTATGTGTGTGTGTTTTTGGGGGGGTGTTCTAGGAGTCGTGTGTGTGTCTGTGTGTCTGTCTGTCCTAGGTACCGTGTGTGTGTGTGTGTGTGTGTGGTGTGTGTCCTGGGTGCTCTGTGTGTGTGTGTCCTGGGATACTGTGTGTGTGGTGTGTGTCCCAGGTGCCGTGTTTATGTATGTGTGTGTGTGCGGGGGGGGGGGGGTGTGTTCGAGGACTCGTGTGTGTGTGTGTGTGTGTGTGTGGTATTTGTTCCGGGTGCTGTGTTCGTGTGTGTCTGGTGTGTATCTCGGGTGCTGTTTGTATGTGTCCCGGTTGCCTTTTGGTGTGTGTGTGTGTGTGTGTCTGGTGTGTGTCTGTGTGTCTGGGTGCCGGTGTGTCCGTGTGTGTGTGCTTTCTGTTCCAGGTGCCGTGTGGTGTGTGTGTGTGTGTGTGTGTGTATGTGTGTGTGTTGGGTACCGTGTGTGTCTGTGTGTGTGTCCCGAATGCTGTGTGTGTGTGTGTGTGTTCCGGGTACCGTGTGTGTCTGTGTGTGTGTGTCCGTCCCGGGCCCCGGTGCTGGGGCGGGCAGGCGCGTGGGTGGGTCCGGCCCCGGCCCGGCCCCCGCCCACCGGGCCTCCCTGGGTCCCTCCCCGCAGGTGTCGTTCGACTCCACGAAGCACCTGAGCGACGCGTCCATCAAGAAGCGGCAGCTGGAGCGGCAGAAGCTGCAGGAGCTGGAGCAGCAGCGCGAGGAGCAGAAGCGCCGCGAGAAGGAGGCCGAGGAGCGCCGGCGCGCCCAGGAGACGTGCGTCGCGGGGGGGGCACGGCGGGGCTGGGCGTGTGCGCGGAGGCCTGGCCGGACGGGGGGCCCCAAGAAAGGTCCCTGGGAACGCTCTCATGACCCACACCGGACCTTCCGGAACCTTCCAGAACCTTCCAGAACGTTCCGGGACCTTCCGGATAGTTCCCCACAGGGCCACGCTGAGCCTGTGCATCTGTACCTGTGTGTGTGTGTGTCTCTGCTGGTGTGGTGTCTGGTTTGTGCCTGAGTGTCTGTGTGCGTGCGTGCGTGTGTGTGTGTCTCCTCTTTGTGTATATGAGCACCTGTCCTGTGCAGTTGTGTGTGTTTGTGCATTTCATTCTCTGTGTGTTGTGTGTTTCTGTTTGTGTCTGTGTCTGTCTGCCTGTCTCTCTGTCTCTGGGCGTTTCCTGCTCGGTGGGCCCCAAGAAAGGGTCGTCTGGCCCCTGGGAATGGCCTCATAACCCACACCGGACCTTCCGGAACCTTCTGGAACCTTCTGGATAATTCCCCACAGGGCACGCTGCGTCTGGATGCTGAGCCTGTGCGTCTGTCCTTGTGTGTGTCTGTGTGTGCTGCTGTGTTTGTGGTGTGTGGTTGGTGCCCATGTGTGTGTCCTGCTGTGTGCCTCTGCGCACAACTCTGTGTGTGCTTGTCCTGCTCTGCAACCGTGTTTGTCTCTGCATGCCATGTTGTGTGCCTGTGCGTGTGTGTATGTGTGTCCGCTTTGTGTATATGAGCACCTGTCCAGTGCAATTGTGTGTGTTTGTGCATTTCATACTGTGTGCCTCTGTGTGTGTGTGTGTGTGTGTGTGTGTGTGTGTGAGAGAGAGAGAGAGAGAGAGAGAGATTCTGTTTGTGTCTGTCTGCCTGTCTCTGTGCGTTTCCTGCTCGGGGGGCCCCAAGAAAGGGTCGTCTGGCCCCTGGGAATGGCCTCATAACCCACACCGGACCTTCTGGAACCTTCTGGAACCTTCCGGATAATTCCCCACAGGGCACGCTGCGTCTGGATGCTGAGCCTGTGCGTCTGTCCCTGTGTGTGTCTGCGTGTGCTGGTGTGCTTGTGGTGTGTGGTTTGAGCCTGTGTGTGTGTCCTGCTGTGTGCCTCTGCGCACAACTCTGTGTGTGCTTGTCCTGCTCTGCGCCCGTGTTTGTCTCTGCATGCCATGTTGTGTGCCTGTGCGTGTGTGTATGTGTGTCCGCTTTGTGTATATGAGCACCTGTCCAGGGCAATTGTGTGTGTTTGTGCATTTCATACTGTGTGCCTCTGTGTGTGTGTGTGTGTGTGTGTGTGTGTGTGTGAGAGAGAGAGAGAGAGAGAGAGAGAGAGAGAGATTCTGTTTGTGTCTGTCTGCCTGTCTCTGTGCGTTTCCTGCTCGGGGGGCCCCAAGAAAGGGTCGTCTGGCCCCTGGGAATGGCCTCATAACCCACACCGGACCTTCTGGAACCTTCTGGAACCTTCCGGATAATTCCCCACAGGGCACGCTGCGTCTGGATGCTGAGCCTGTGCGTCTGTCCCTGTGTGTGTCTGCGTGTGCTGGTGTGCTTGTGGTGTGTGGTTTGAGCCTGTGTGTGTGTCCTGCTGTGTGCCTCTGCGCACAACTCTGTGTGTGCTTGTCCTGCTCTGCGCCCGTGTTTGTCTCTGCATGCCATGTTGTGTGCCTGTGCGTGTGTGTATGTGTGTCCTCTTGGTGTATATGAGCACCTGTCCAGGGCAATTGTGTGTGTTTATGCATTTCATACTGTGTGCCTCTGTGTGTGTGTGTGTGTGTGTGTGTGTATGTGTATGTGAGATTCTGTCTGTGTCTGTCTGCCTGTCTCTGTCTCTGGGCGTTTCCTGCTCGGTGGGCCCCAAGAAAGGGTCCTCTGGCCCCTGGGAATGGCCTCATAACCCACACCGGACCTTCCGGAACCTTCTGGAACCTTCCGGATAATTCCCCACAGGGCACACTACGTCTGGATGCTGAGCCTGTGCGTCTGTCCCTGTGTGTGTCTGTCTGTGCTGGTGTGTTTGTGGTGTGTGGTTGGTGCCTGTGTGTGTGTCCTGCTGTGTGCCTCTGTGCACAACTTTGTGTGCGTGTCCTGATCTGTGCCCGTGTTTGTCTCTGCGTGTCATGCTGTATGTGTGTGTGTGTGTGTGTCCTCTTTGTGTGTGCGCACTTGTCCTACCGTGCACCTGTCCGGTGCGCTTGTGTTTGTGCATTTCGTACTGTATGCCTCTGGGTGTGGGGGTGGGTGTGTTTCTGTTTCAGTTTCTGTCTGCTTGTCTCTCTGCCTCTGGGTGTTTTCTGCTCTGGGGACCCCAAGAAATGATCATGTGGCCCTGAGAAACGGTCTGATAACCTCACACTGGACCTGCCGGAACCTTCCGGAACCTTCCATGATGGTTCCCCACAAAGCACACTGTGTCTGGACGCTGAGCCTGTGCGTCTGTGCCTGTGCCCCTGTCCTCGGCCCTGGCTGTGCCTGTGTATCAGCTGATGGGGGTTCCCTGGGTGTCTGTGTGTGTGTGTGGGTGTGTGTGTGTGTGGCTGTGGCTGCATGTACTGGTGTGTTCATGGTGTGTGGTGTGTGCCTGTGTGTCTGTGTGTCCTGCTATGTGCGTGTGCCTCTGTGCACACGTGTGTGTGTGTGTGTGTGTGCGCGTGTGTCCTGCTCTGTGTCTGCATTTCATACTGTGTGCCTGTGTGTACGTGCGTGTATGTGTATGTGTGTGTGTGTGTGTCTGTCAGTCTCCAGGTGTTTCCTGCTCTGGGAGCCCCAAGAAACAGTCACATGCCCCCTGGAAACGGTCTTATAACCCACACCGGACCTGCCGGAACCTTCTGGAACCTTCCGGATGGTTCCCCACAGGGCACACTGTGTCTGTCCACGGGGGTGGGGTTTGTCCCCGTGTGTGTGTGTGTGTGTGCAGTGTGTGTGCTGGTGTGTTCATGGTGTGTGGAGTGTGCTTGTGTGTGTGTGTCTGTGTGTCCTGCTCTGTGCCTATGTTTCTGTCTGCTTGTCATTGTGTGTCTGTGTCTCTGTGTCTGCATGTCGTGCTGTGCGCTTGTATATATGTCATGGTCTGTGCCTATGTGTGTGTGTGTGTCCTGTGTGTATGTCCTGTGTGTGTGTGCTTGCTCTGCCGTGCACCTGTCCTGCTGTGTGCCTGTGTCTGTGCATTTCATACTGTGTGCGTGTGTGTGTCGTGCCGTGCACTTGTGTAGGTCTGCATTTCGTGCTGTGTGCCTGTGTGTGTGTCCTGCTGTGTGTGTGCACGTGTCCTGCTCTGCGCCTGTGTTTGCATTTCGTGCTGCGCGCGTGTCCTGCCGTGCACTTGTGTCTGGGGGTGTGTGTGCGTGCGTGCCGTGGGGTCGTGGGACCCGCGCCCGCCATCCAGCCGCCCCCCACCCCCCACGCCCCCGCAGGAAGCAGAAGGAGCTGCAGGAGCAGGAGCGCGAGCGGCGGCGCGAGGAGAAGCTGCGGCGGCGGGAGCAGCGGCAGCGGCAGCGCGAGCAGCGGCGCAGCCAGAAGCAGCTGGACCGGCTGCAGGCGCGCGAGCAGCGGCAGCTGCACGAGCGCATCCGCCTGGAGGAGCGGAAGCTGCTGCTGGCCCAGCGCAACCTGCAGTCCATCCGCCTCGTGGCCGAGCTGCTCAGCCGCGCCAAGGTGAGCCCGGGCCCTGGCCACGCCCAGGACAGCCGCACGCCCCGCCCACCCGGCCCCGGCCACGCCCAGGACAGCCGCACGCCCCGCCCACCCGGCCCTGGCCACGCCCAGGACAGCCGCACGCCCCGCCCCACCCGGCCCCGGCCACGCCCAGGACAGCCGCACGCCCCGCCCACTCTGCCCTCGGCCCCGCCCACGCGATTCTCGGCCCCGCCCACCCGGCCCTGGCCACGCCCAGGACAGCCGCACGCCCCGCCCACTCGGCCCTCGGCCCCGCCCACACGATCCAGGTCCCGCCCACACCTGCAGCCTGGCCTGCCTGCTCCACCCCCCCGCGGCCTGGTTCCACCCACCCACCCTGACCTGGCCCCGCCCACTCGGCCTTCTGGCCACTAGGCATAACTCCGCCCACCCACGCTGGTCTGGCCCCGCCCATGAATTGCACGCCCAGCCCCGCCCACGCCGCTTTCTGCCCCGCCCACACCTGCATCCTGGCCCGCATGCCCCACCCTCGGCCTGGCTCCATCCACCCATGCTGGCCTGGCCCTGCCCACCCCGCCCACCGGGCCCTGCCCACTCAGCCCTCTACTCCGCCCACAAGGCATAACCCCACCCACTAGGCCTGGCCCCGCCCACCCGATCCGGCCCCGCCCACTCAACCCTCTACTCCGCCCACAAGGCATAACCCCACCCACACTGGTCTGGCCCTGCCCACTCAATCCGGCCCCGCCCACTCAGCCCTCTACTCCGCCCACTAGGCCTGGCCCCGCCCACCCACGCTGGTCTGGCCCTGCCCACTCGATCGGGCCCCGCCCACTCAGCCCTCTACTCCGCCCACAAGGCATAACCCCACCCACTAGGCCTGGCCCCACCCACCGACACTGGTCTGGCCCTGCCCACTCGATCTGGCCCCGCCCACTCGGCCCTCTACTCCACCCACTAGGCCTGGCCCCGCCCACTCACGCTGGTCTGGCCCTGCCCACTCAGCCCTCTACTCTGCCCACAAGGCATAACCCCACCCACTAGGCCTGGCCCCGCCCACCCACTCTGGTTTGGCTCCACCCACTTGGCATAACCGCCCCCCCCCCCCTCGCTTGCCACACTGCCTCCTCCCGCCCCGCCCATGCTGCCCTGGTCCCGACACTCACTCCGTCCTCCCACACTGGCCCCGCCCACTACACCCTCCCAGACCGCCTCACCCTGCCCATACCTGCCCTCCCGCCCCACCCACTGGGCCCTCTGCCACGCCCACTTGGCCCTCCGCCCCTCCCACACAGCCCTCCAGCCCCGCCCATGCATGCCTGGCTCCGCCCCACACCAGCCCGACTGCCCGTCCTTTCTCCTGGCCACGCCCACAGCCGCCTGGCCCCGCCCTCGTGTTCCCGCCTACCTTGCTGCATTTCGCCCCGCCCTCCTCCCCTGGCCCCGCCCTTTAGTCCATGACCCTGTCCTGTGCCTGCCCGTTGTCTGCCCTGGTCTTACTCTCCTGCCCCTACACCCCTGCTGTCCACTTCCGATGCCTCCCTGTCCAGGATCCTCCTCTGTCCTGGCGCCTGCTCTTTCTTTCCGGAGCCCCGCCCCTGACCGCCAGCCCCGCCCCCGCCCCTATCCTCGCCGTGGCCCCGCCCCTGCCCTTTGGCCCCGCCCCTATCCTCGCTCTGGCCCCGCCCCACCCTCCTGGCCCTGCCTTCTCCCTGTTTTTAAGTCGTGGGTGGGGGGGGGGGGCGCAGAGCTACACCGGGTCGCTGGGTCTGCGAGGTCTGTGCCATCCAGAGAGGGCCTGGGGACCCTGTCCCCTCTGGAGAGGGCCTGGGGGACCCTTTCCTCTTCTGGAGAGGGCCTGGTGGGACCCTGCCCCCGTCTGGAGAGGGCGTGGGTGCCCTGTCCCCTCTGGAGAGGGTCTGAGGGACCTGTGTCCAATGGAGAGGGTCTGACGGACCTGTGTCCAATGGAGAGGGCGTGGGGGGCCCTGTCGTCTCTGGAGAGGGCGTGGGGGGACCTGTGTCCAATGGAGAGGGCGTGGGGGGCCCTGTCCTCTCTGGAGAGGGCGTTGGGGGACCTGTGTCCAGTGGAGAGGGTCTGAGGGACCTGTGTCCAATGGAGAGGGCGTGGGGGGCCCTGTCGTCTCTGGAGAGGGCGTGGGGGGACCTGTGTCCAATGGAGAGGGCGTGGGGGGCCCTGTCCTCTCTAGAGAGGGCGTTGGGGGACCTGTGTCCAATGGAGAGGGCGTGGGGGTCCCTGTCCTCTCTGGAGAGGGCGTTGGGGGACCTGTGTCCAATGGAGAGGGCGTGGGGGCCCTGTCCCCTCTGGAGAGGGTCTGAGGGACCTGTGTCCAATGGAGAGGGTCTGACGGACCTGTGTCCAATGGAGAGGGCGTGGGGGGCCCTGTCGTCTCTGGAGAGGGCGTGGGGGGACCTGTGTCCAATGGAGAGGGCGTGGGGGGCCCTGTCCTCTCTGGAGAGGGCGTTGGGGGACCTGTGTCCAGTGGAGAGGGTCTGAGGGACCTGTGTCCAATGGAGAGGGCGTGGGGGGCCCTGTCGTCTCTGGAGAGGGCGTGGGGGGACCTGTGTCCAATGGAGAGGGCGTGGGGGGCCCTGTCCTCTCTAGAGAGGGCGTTGGGGGACCTGTGTCCAATGGAGAGGGCGTGGGGGTCCCTGTCCTCTCTGGAGAGGGCGTTGGGGGACCTGTGTCCAATGGAGAGGGCGTGGGGGCCCTGTCCCCTCTGGAGAGGGTCTGAGGGACCTGTGTCCAATGGAGAGGGTCTGACGGACCTGTGTCCAATGGAGAGGGCGTGGGGGGCCCTGTCGTCTCTGGAGAGGGCGTGGGGGGACCTGTGTCCAATGGAGAGGGCGTGGGGGGCCCTGTCCTCTCTGGAGAGGGCGTTGGGGGACCTGTGTCCAGTGGAGAGGGTCTGAGGGACCTGTGTCCAATGGAGAGGGCGTGGGGGGCCCTGTCGTCTCTGGAGAGGGCGTGGGGGGACCTGTGTCCAATGGAGAGGGCGTGGGGGGCCCTGTCCTCTCTGGAGAGGGTCTGAGGGACCTGTGTCCAATGGAGAGGGCGTGGGGGGACCTGTGTCCAATGGAGAGGGTCTGAGGGACCTGTGTCCAATGGAGAGGGTGTAGGGGGCCCTGTCCCCTCTGGAGAGGGTCTGAGGGACCTGTGTCCAATGGAGAGGGTCTGAGGGACCTGTGTCCAATGGAGAGGGTCTGAGGGACCTGTGTCCAATGGAGAGGGCGTGGGGGGACCTGTGTCCAATGGAGAGGGCGTGGGGGGCCCTGTCCCCTCTGGAGAGGGTCTGAGGGACCTGTGTCCAATGGAGAGGGTCTGAGGGACCTGTGTCCAATGGAGAGGGTCTGAGGGACCTGTGTCCAATGGAGAGGGTCTGAGGGACCTGTGTCCAATGGAGAGGGTCTGAGGGACCTGTGTCCAATGGAGAGGGCGTGGGGGGCCCTGTCCCCTCTGGAGAGGGCGTGGGGGGACCTGTGTCCAATGGAGAGGGTCTGAGGGACCTGTGTCCAATGGAGAGGGTCTGAGGGACCTGTGTCCAATGGAGAGGGTCTGAGGGACCTGTGTCCAATGGAGAGGGTCTGAGGGACCTGTGTCCAGTGGAGAGGGTCTGAGGGACCTGTGTCCAATGGAGAGGGCCTCGGGACCCTGTCCCCTGCGGAGAGGCCTGGGGTCCCTGTGCTCTCCAGAGAGGAGGCTCTGGGGACTCCGTGCCCTGCGGAGAGGGTGTGGGGGACCCCGCGTCCTGCGGAGGGGGGCAGGCCGTGCCCCCGTGGCGCTGACCGCCCCCCCCGTGTCCCCTCCGCGCGGACGCAGGCGGCGAAGCAGCAGGAGCAGGAGCGGCGCGACGAGCAGCAGCGGCGGCAGCAGCTGGAGGAGCGGCGGCGCGTGCAGGCGGCCGAGCTGCGGCGCGTGGAGGAGGAGAAGGAGCGCGCGCTGGGCCTGCAGCGGCGGGAGCGCGAGCTGCGGGGCCGCCTGCTGTCCATCCTGCTCAGCAAGCAGGCGGCCGACCCCCAGGGGCCCGCCGCCGAGCTGGGCGCCGCGCACGCCGACCTGCTGCTGCGGCCCGTGCTGGACATCCTGCACAGCGTCACGCGCGCTGGACACGCGCACGCCCACGCCCGCAGCGCGCACGCCGACGCCACCGGCGCCCAGCCCGCGGGGGGCGCGCCGGGGACCCCCGCCGAGAAGCGCGGCCCCGGGGTGCTGGCCTGCATCCCGCACAACGCGCCCCCGCCGCCGCCGCCCCCCAAGCCCGCGCCCCCCGCCGCCGCGGGGGACCCCGAGCCGGGCGCGCCGGGCGGAGACGCGCGCGCCTCCAATGCGGCCGCCCTCGAGCAAGACAAATGCAACCGGGAGCCCAGCCCGGGGGCGGCCCGGCGGGGTGGCAGCGGCGGCGGGGGGGACCCCCGGGACGCGCCCGCCGCCGCGAAGGCGCCCACCCCCGAGCCGCCCCGCGCGCGCAGCCGGGCGCGCCACCCCGGGGCGCACAAGGAGCGGCGCGCGCACAAGAAGCGCTCGCGGGCCGGCAGCAGCCCGCGCCGCCGCCGGGGCCGCCGCGGGGGTCGCGGCAGCGCCAGCCCCGAGCCAACGGCGCCGCCGCCCCCCGCGGCCCAGCCCCGCGCGCGCCGCGGCTCCCGCTCCCGCTCGCGCTCGCGCTCCCGCAGCAGCGCCGGGGAGCGCCGGGCGCGTCGCGCGCGCGGCAGCCGGGACCGGGGCAGCCGCCACCGGCGCGGGGACCGCTCGCGCTCGGGCTCCGCCGGGCGCCACCGCAGCACCTGGAACCGGTAATTGCCGCCGCCGGGGGACCCTCACCCCGGGGGCCCGCCCCCCAGTAGCTTGAACCAAACCCAGGCCGCCCCGGGGAGACGCGCGCGCGCCAGTGCCAACGCGCATCCGTGCCATTGCGCGCGCCCGTGCGCCCCTGCAGGGCCAGGACGCGCCCTGGGTTCCCCCCTGGGGAAGGCGATGGGCAGGACCACTGGACGGTGCAGGGGGCCCGGAGCGCCCTGTTGCGGGCCCCCACCGGTTGCGGGTCTCTTCTTCCAGTTCAAGGTTAGCGTGTGTGGGGTGTTTTTTTTTTTCTTTCTTTTTTTCTTTTTCTCTTTTTTTTTTTTTCTAAGAAGCTGTTTTGCTAAATTATTTTTACTTGGAACGTTTCCGACTGCAAAAAGAAAAAAAAGTTGTTAAGACATTTTATAATCGTTTGCGTCTTCAAACGAGCCTCCTCCGCAAGGAAAAAATATATATATATTACCAAAAAAAAAACAAAAAAAAAAAAAAGGAAAGAGAGACTTCTTATCTGTGAATTTTTTTTTTTTTTTTTTTTGGCGTTGGGAAAGAAGACGGTGTTTCTTCCAGGTTGCATTTTTATGGTGAAAAATAAAATTCCCTTTTCCAATGAGCCTTGGAAGTTGGTGTGTGTGTGTGTGTGTGCGCGCGCGTCCTGGGCTGGTTCCTCCTAGCAGGGGCGTGGGGTGAAGTGGACGCCTGGGAGAGGCGGGCAGGACCCTCTCCCGGAGCCCCAGAGGGAACTGGACATCCATGGAGGGGTTCGAGCGGTGCCCTTGAAAGATCTGTGTGGGTCCTCACTCTGCACCCTGGGACACGGGGGTCCCGGCAGATGGGGGTCAGGAGAGGGGCTCCCCCTGGCCCGAGGGTCCTGGCCAGAGAGACTCAGGAGGAGGCGCAGACCCCCTCGCCAGGAACACCCAGACCTCCCAGGTGCCGGGAGAGGCGGGAAGGACCCTCCCCGGCAGGGCAGACTGCCAGGGTCCAGTCTTGAAGAGGTGCATGACCATGTCAGAGAGTGTGTGTGTGTGTGTGTGTGTTTGAGTTCGTGTGTGTTTGAGTCTGTGTGAGTTGGTGTGTCTGTCTGAGTTGGTGTTGCGTGTTTGAGTTGGTGTGCGTGTGTGTTTGAGTTGGTGTGTGTCTTTGAGTTGGTGTGTGTCTTTGAGTTGGTGTGTGTGAGTTGGTGTGTGTGCGTGTGAGTTGGTGTGTGTGCTTGAGTTCGCGTGTGTGAGTTGGTGTGTGTGTGTGTTTGAGTTGGTGTGTGTGCGTGTGAGTGGGTGTGTGCGTGTGAGTTGGTGTGTGTGTGTTTGAGTTGGTGTGTGTGTGTGAGTTGGTGTGTGTGTGTGAGTTGGTGTGTGTGTGTTTGAGTTAGTGTGTGTGTGTTTGAGTTAGTGTGTGTGTGTTTGAGTTAGTGTGTGTGTGTGTCCGAGTTGGTGTGTGGATTCACAGACCCACTTGGCGATGGTGTGTTCCAGGCCCCAGTTGGGAGGAGAGGCCGGCCGGGGGCAGCTCGGGGCATCCCAGGGCTGGGGAGGTCCTTGGGGACCCTGGCGTGTGTCCTCGGGAGCTCTGAGCCGCCCTCCCTTCAATCAGGCTGATGGAAGGAAGGTTCTGGAATAATCCTCTTGGGCTCACTGGGGGGCAGAGGCTCCGGCTGCAGCCGGCACCGGGCAGTGGCCAGCGGCAGTGGGTCAGGATGGACTCGGCGGGGCTGGACGCGGGCTACGAGGTCCTGAGCGAGTATGCCCACGGCTTCATGGTGTCCCAGGTAGGGTCCGGCCCCGGGGGCACAATTGTGGGTGCGGGGAGGACAGTGGGGGGGGGGGACACGGGCTTTGGCGTTGGGGGTCAGTGTTGGGGTCAGCTCTGGGCATGAGGCGTGCGGCCCCCGGGCTGAGCGATCTCGGCTCGCCATGCTGGAGAAAGCTCCAGGTAAGGGTGTGGGTGTGAGTGTGTATTTGTGTGTGAGTGTGTATGTTAGTGCATGTGTCTCTGAGTGTGTGTGTCTGTGTGCCTGTGTTACTGTGTATGAGTGAGTATGCATGTGTGTCCGAGTGTGTCTGAGTGTGTGTATGCATGTGTCTGTGTGCCTGTTTTTGTGTGAGTGCGTGTGCATGTGTGTGCATGTGTCTGTCTGTTAGTGTGTGTGCAAGTGTGTATGTGTGTGTATGCATGTGTATGTTACTGCGTGTGTCTGAGTCTGTGCGCACCTGTGTTACTGTGTATGTGTGAGTGCGTGCATGTGTGTTCATGTGTCTGAGAGTGTGTGCCTGTGTATGTGTGTATGTACGAATGCGTGTGTTGTGTCTGAGTGTGTGCCTGTTTGTGTGTATTTTCCAGTGCATGCGCATGTGTCTGCATGTATGTCTGTGACTGTATTAGTGTGTGAGTGTACGAGTGTGCATGTTTCTAAATGTGTATGTGTGATTGTGCGAGTGTATGTGTGTCTGAGTGCATCTGTGTGAGTGTGCATATGTGTGCACATGTGTGTGCGAGTGTGTAGTGTCTGAGTATGTGTGTGCATCTGTATGAGTGTGCAACTGTGTATGTGTGTATGTGTGTGTGAGTATGTGTGTGCATGTCTGTGTCTGCGAGTGTGTATGTGTCTGTATGTGTGTCTGTGTGCATGTATGTGTCTGAGCATGTGTGTGTGTGTGTGTGTGTGTGTCTGCCTGAGGGCAGGACAGTGCGAGGAGAGACCCCCGCGGCTAAGAGCCCCCGTTGCACGGGGCCACGCGGGTTCCATCCCCAGCAATACCCACCTCTCCCCGCCCGCCCCATCGCGGGGTCCAGCCCTGGGGGTCCCCCCAATCCTCAGACCCCCGCCCCAGGTTGAGCCAGCGCCCACCGCTGACCGATACCCCCCAGGACGGGTCCTGGCCCCTGAAAACCCCCCCTCCAAAATAAAAGCTAAAATTCGTCAAATGGAGAGGTCAGGGGGGAGGACGTTAGCCCTGGGGTCCTGGGCGTTGGGATGACCCGGGCGCAGGTCTGAGTTCAGCTGGCCCCCGCCTGGCCTGACCCTGCCTCGGAGGGGGTGACCACCTGGCACCACCTAGCCCAGGAAACCCCCTCCATGCTAAGCAGGTGCTCTACCCATTGGGCCATCTTTCCGGCCCCCCGGTGGACAGTTTTGTGCAACCAGGCAGGTTTGCACACACACACGCAGGGTTGGAAACTGACTTGACTGAGCACGGGGGTGGTGTCCAGCACCGAGGGACTGGACACGGTGTTGCTCTCTCCCGCCCAGGTTCTCTTTGCCGCCTGTGACTTAGGGATCTTCGACCTCCTGGCCGAGACGCCGGAGCCCCTGGACGCGGCCACCGTGGCCGCACGCCTGGGCACCAGTGCCCGCGGGACGGGGCCTCTGCTGGACACCTGTGTGTCCCTGAAGCTGCTGACCGTGCGGACGAGGGCCGGTGTGGGTAAGGGCGCGGCCTTCCTTCCCTCCGGGACCACGTTGCCCAGGGCTGACCCGGGCCTTACCGGCCTCAGGGCACCTGAGATCCGCTACCAAAGCTTTGGTGATTTCATTGACCGTCCTGCAGTCCTGATGACATCACCATCATGATGACATCATCACGATGGCATCACCGCCATGATGATGACGTCACGGTTGCATCATCACCATGATCGCATCAGCATGATGGCATCATCACGATGCCATCATGCTGAAATCATTACCACGAAGACATCGTCACGATGACATCATGATGGCATCATCATCATCGCCACGATGACATCACTGCCCCCCATTTATTTAAACACCGTGGCATCATCACCATGATAACATCATCACGCTGAAATCATCACCATGATGACATCATCACGATGACACAATCACCATATGACATCATCCCGATGACACAGTCACCACGATGACATCATCACAGTGACAGGATCACCACGATGACACCATCACTATGACATTATCACCCCATCATCACCATGATGACATCATCACAGTGACAGCATCACCATGATGACACCGTCACGATGAGATCATCACCCCATCATTACCACAATGACATCGTCACGGTGACACCGTCACCCCATCATCACCACGATGACACCATCACGATGGCATCACCCCATCATCACCATGATGACATCATCACGATGACATCATCACGATGACATCATCACAAGATCATCTTGTCTTTCTTTTTAATTTATTTTAGAGTTTACTTTAATTATTATTATTTTTTTTTTGCTTATTGGGGAGGTGGGGGGAGTCACACCTGGCGATGCTCAGGGTTTCTCCCTGGCTCTGCACTCAGGAATCACTCCTGGTGGTGCTCGGGGGACCCTAGGGGATGCTGGGAATCGAACCCGGGTCGCCTGCGTGCAAGGCAAACGCCCTTCCCAGTGAGCTATCGCTCCAGCCCCCTAATTTTATTTTTCTAAAGCTGTTCGCAATAATTGATTCCATTCAATAGTCCAACACCAATCCCTCCACCGTTACGCCTTCTTGTGACCTTCCATCATTTTTGAGAGACTCTGGCATGTGGTTGGTGGTCCTCCTCCAGATCCTGTTTGCCTAATATCATTATGACATCATCTTTTAAATATCATTATGATGTCATCTTTTAAAGCGCTCTCAACTTTTCTGTGATGGGGTTGGTCGGTTTCCAGGCCTCATTTGCCTAATAGCATTATGACGTCATCTTTTAAATATCATTGTGACATCATCTTTTAAAGCGCGTTCAGCGTTTCTGTGACGGGATTGGTCGGTTTCCAGGCCTCATTTGCCTAATAGCATTATGACGTCATCTTTTAAATATCATTGTGCTGTCATCTTTTAAAGCGCTTTCAGCGTTTCTGTGACGGGATTGGTCGGTTTCCAGGCCTCATTTGCCTAATAGCATTATGACGTCATCTTTTACATATCATTGTGACATCATCTTTTAAAGCGCGTTCAGCGTTTCTGTGACGGGATTGGTCGGTTTCCAGGCCTCATTTGCCTAATAGCATTATGACGTCATCTTTTAAATATCATTGTGCTGTCATCTTTTAAAGCGCTTTCAGCGTTTCTGTGACGGGATTGGTCGGTTTCCAGGCCTCATTTGCCTAATAGCATTATGACGTCATCTTTTAAAGCTGCTTTCAGCGTTTCTGTGATAGGATTGGTCGGTTCCCAGGCCTCATTTGCATAATAGCATTATGACATCATCTTCCACGCCCCCCCACATCGGCGGGTGCTATCTGATTGGTCGTCTTCCAGGCCTCATTTGCATAACGACCTATGGTGGTGTCATCTTTCCACCCCCACCCCCGCCTCTAAGGCGCACCTGTGAGTCTTGATTGGCTGTCCTCGCCACCCTCATTTGCATCCAGAAGCCGATTGGTCGTCCTGCTCTGACGCAATCTTGGGCGTGTAACCAATGGGAGAGCTGGCTCACCTGAGGGGGCGGGGCATGTCGACCCAGGTCCTAACTAGTGGCCTTGGTCACAGCTGGGGCTGGCCTGGGTGACGTCATATAAGCTGTGACGTAAAGAGTCTCTGGGGTGCGGAGTGTCCATCCCATATACCCTCTGCGGACCCAGAGCAACTGGCCCAGACCTCTACACCATGTATGGTCTGTGTAGGGGAGAGATGGTCACTCTAGGGAGGGCCAGTCCCTCTAGGGAGAGATGGTCACTATATGGAGTGCTGGTCACTCTAGAGAGGGCCGGTCACTCTAGAGAGGGCCGGTCACTCTAGGGAGGGCTGGTCACTGTAGGGAGAGATGGTCACTACATGGAGAGCCAGTCACTGTAAAAAGAGGTGGTCACTATATGGAATGCTGGTCACTCTAGGGAGGGCTGGTCACTCTAGAGAGGGCCAGTCACTCTAGGGAGGGTTGGTCACTATAGGGAGAGATGCTCAGGTGGTCACTATATGGAGTGCTGGTCACTCTACAGAGGACCGGTCACTATAGGAAGAGATGGTCACTCTAGGGATGGCCAATCATGTAGGGAGAGACGGTCATTATATGGAGTTCTGGTCACTCTAGGGAGGGCCGGTCACTGTAGGGAGAGATGGTCACTACATGGAGGGCTGGTCACTGTAGGGAGTGCTGGTCACTCTAAGGGAGGGCCGGTCACTGTAGGAAGAGATGGTCACTATATGGAGTGCTGGTCACTCTAAGGAGAGATGGTCACTATATGGAGTACCGATCACTCTAGGAAGGGCCGGTCACTGTATGGAGTGCCGGTCACTCTAGGGAGGGCCAGTTACTGTAGGGAGAGATGGTCACTGTGTGGAGTGCCGGTCAGTGTCACGAGGGCCGGTCACTGTAGGGAGTGGTGGTCAGTGTCCATCTTCCACGGCCCGCAGTGGACACCCCATGCTGTTGATTCTGGACTCTAGCTCTGTGGTGAGTCTGCAAACCCTGCCCGGCCCCTGGTCACTTTGGCCTGAGTCCACCCCACACCAGCAGGAGCCCTGGGCTGCCCAAAGATGTGGCCAGATGTCCAGCCTCCGACGAACCCCCCAGGCCGTGGCGCGGTGGAGCCCGCGGATCCCGGCCCCTCCCATCTTGTCTGTCCTTCCCTGCAGCCGTGTACAGCAACGGGCCACTGGCCAGCACCTACCTGGTCAGCAGCAGCCCGTATGGTCAGCGGCACATGGTCCAGTACCTGGGCAGCACCACCTACCGCTGCTGGACTCACCTGGGAGACGCTGTGAGGTGAGGCGGGCGGGCGGGCTGAGCCCTGGGCCACCCCCGTGGGGGTCTTGGTGGCGGGCGGGTGGACGGTCCCCCTTGGGCGCTGGCCATGGGTGGGAGGGAATGGGTGGACATAGGTGGTCAAGGCAGCCCCCAACTTGTGCTCGGTCCTGGTCATTCTGGGGACGGAGGAATGACCCAGGGCCGGGGGAGGAGACGTGGGGGATGGACAGTGTCCACCTGTTTGCAGGGAAGGCAGGAACCAGTACCACCGGGCGTTCGGCGTGGCCGCTGACCAGCTCTTCTCGGCCATCTATAGGCACGTCCACTCTTCGGGACAAAGCCGGGGCCACCCACCGCCTTCCGTACTTCCTCGTGCCCGGGCGTGCTCAGGGAGCACCGAGCCCCGAGTCCTGTCCCTCACCCCAGAGAGAGAGCCCCGAGAGGCTGACCACGTCCTGCCCAGCTGGACACGGTGTCCAGGGCTCAGGAGAGCCGGGCCCTGCGGGCAGAGCAGGCGGACCTGGACGCGGCAAGGAGACACGGACACTGTCCAGGGCTGCAGCCTGGGTCCTGCCCTCATCCGGGGACCCCAGGGACGCCCCCCAGGGCATGGAAGAGTCTCCGCAGGGGGCAGTGGGCAGTTGTCCAGCAGACCCCAGGAGCCTGCCCGTCCCGCCCCGCCCCTTCCCTCCTTCCTGTCCTCCCCTTCCCTTCCCTTCCCCTCCCTTCACTTTCTTCCTCTTCCTTCCTTCCTCCCTTCCTCCCTTACTCCCTTCCTTCATTCCTTCTATTTCTCCTTCCTTTTTCTTCTATCATCATTCTTTTCCTTCGTTTTATTCTTTGTTTCCTTCCATTTTCTTCCTTCCTTCCCTCTTTCTTTCTTACCTCTATCCTCATTCTTTTCCTTCCTTCCTTCCCTCCTTCCCTCCTTCCTTCCTTCCTTCCTTCCTTCCTTCCTTCCTCTCCTTCCTCTCCTTCCTTCCTTCCTTCCTTCCTTCCTTCCTTCCTTCCTCTCTCCCTCCTTTCCTTCCTTCCCTCCTTCCTTCCCTCCTTCCTTCCTTCCTTCCTTCCTTCCCTCCTTCCCTCCTTCCCTCCTTCCTTCCTTCCCTCCCTCCTTCCTTCCTTCCTTCCTTCCTTCCTTCCCTCCCTCCTTCCTGTCTTCCTTCCCCTTCCTTCCTTCCTTCCTTCCTTCCTTCCTTCCTTCCTTCCTTCCTTCCTCTCTCCCTCCTTTCCTTCCTTCCCTCCTTCCTTCCTTCCTTCCCTCCTTCCCTCCTTCCCTCCTTCCTTCCTTCCCTCCTTCCTTCCTTCCTTCCTTCCCTCCTTCCCTCCTTCCTTCCTTTCCTTCCTTTCTTCCTTCCTTCCTTCCTTCCTTCCTCCCTCCCTCCTTTCCTTCCTTCCTTCCTTCCTTCCTTCCTTCCTCCCTCCCTCCCTCCCTCCCTCCCTCCCTCCTTCCTTCCTTCCTTCCTTCCTTCCTTCCTTTCCTTCCTTCCCTCCTTCCTTCCTTCCCTCCTTCCCTCCTTCCCTCCTTCCCTCCTTCCCTCCTTCCCTCCTTCCTTCCTTCCTTCCTTCCTTCCTTCCTTCCTTCCTTCCTTCCTTCCTTCCTCTCTTCCTTTCTTTCTTCCTTCTTTCTTCCCTCCTTCCTTCCTCCCTCCCTTCCTTCCTTCCCTCCCTCCCTCCCTCCCTCCCTCCCTCCCTCCCTCCCTCCCTCCCTTCCTTCCTTCCTTCCTTCCTTCCTTCCTTCCTTCCTTCCTTCCTTCCTTCCTCCGTCCCTCCCTCCCTACCTCCCTCCCTTCCCTCCCCCCGCCCCTGCCACC
Source organism: Sorex fumeus (assembly GCF_029834395.1). Classification (NCBI taxonomy): domain Eukaryota; kingdom Metazoa; phylum Chordata; class Mammalia; order Eulipotyphla; family Soricidae; genus Sorex; species Sorex fumeus. Next base: position 24,460 of record NW_026606384.1, on the reverse strand, counting down.
CTGACGCCCCCGGTGGGCGTGGGCAGGGCTGGCGGTGCCCGGGCTGTGGTGCCTGACCGCGTGTCCGTGCCCGCAGGACCTCGGCCGAGCGCGTCTGCTTCCTGCGTGGCCTGCAGGAGGTCTGGGCAGTGCATGGCCGCCGCCTGCTCACGGCCTTCGACCTCACGCCCTTCCGGACCGTGTGCGACCTGGGAGGTGAGGACTGGCCGGCCGGCTGGACAGCCCGGGGTGGCTCCTGCAGGCTGGCTGCTCTAGAGTGGACGGTCCAGCCCTGACCCACCCCTGCTCCCCCCACCCAGCCTCTGGCCACGGGACTCCAGGCCCCGCGGTCAGAAACGGGGGTCAGGGCCCAGAGGTGCAGTTAGTGTCCGGTTGTGGGATCAGTGTCCAGCTTTGGGGTCAGTGTCCAGCTGGGGGGGTCAGTGTCCAGCTGGGGGGTCAGTGTTTAGCTGTGGAATCAGTATCCAGCTGTGGGGTCAGTGTCCAGCTGGGGGGTCAGTGTCCAGCTGGGGGAGTCAGTGCTTAGCTGTGGAATCAGTATCCAGCTGTGGGGTCAGTGTCCAGCTGTGGGGTCAGTGTCCAGCTTTGGGGTCAGTGTCCAGCTGGGGGGTCAGTGTCCAGCTGGGGGGGTCAGTGTTTAGCTGTGGAATCAGTATCCAGCTGTGGGGTCAGTGTCCAGCTCTGGGGTTTCTATGGCCAGTTGTGGGGTCAGTCCAGAAGTGGGGGTTTCTGGCCATCTAGGGGAGTCAGTGTCCAGCTGGGGGGTGTCTATGGCCAGTGTGGGGTCAGCATCCAGGTGTTGGGCTCTCGATGGCCAGTTGCGGGGTCAGTGTCCAGCTGTGGGGTCAGTGTCCAGCTGTAGGGTCAGTGTCCAGCTGTGGGGTCAGTGTCTAACTGTGGGGTCAGTGTCCAGCTGTGGGGTCTCTGTGGCCAATTGTGGGGGTCAGTCCTGGTGTTGGGGTCCTTATGGCCAGTTGTGGGGTCAGTGTTCAGCTGTGGGGTCAGTGTCCAGCTGTGGGGTCAGTGTCCAGCTATGGGGTCAGTGTCTAGCTGTGGGGTCAGTGTCCAGCTGTGGAATCAGTGCCCAGCTGTGGGGTCTCTATGGCCAGTTTTGGGGTTCGTGCCCAGCTGTGGGGTCTCTACGTCCAGTTGTGGGGTCCATGCCCAGCTGTGGGGTCAGTGTCCAGCTGCGGGGTCAGTGTCCAGCTGTGGGGTCTCAATGGCCAGTTGTGGGGTCAGTGTAGGTGTGAGGGTCTCTATGGCCATCTGGGGGAGTCAGTGTCCAGCTGGGGGGTGTCTATGGCCAGTGTGGGGTCAGCATCCAGGTGTTGGGCTCTCGATGGCCAGTTGTGGGGTCAGTGTCCAGCTGTGGGGTCAGTGTCCAGCTGTAGGGTCAGTGTCCAGCTGTGGAATCAGTGTCTAACTGTGGGGTCAGTGTCTAACTGTGGGGTCAGTGTCCAGCTGTGGGGTCTCTGTGGCCAATTGTGGGGGTCAGTCCTGGTGTTGGGGGTCCTTATGGCCAGTTGTGGGGTCAGTGTTCAGCTGTGGGGTCAGTGTTCAGCTGTGGGGTCAGTGTCCAGCTGTGGGGTCAGTGTCCAACTGTGGAATCAGTGTCCAGCTATGGGTGTCCAGCTGTGGGGTCAGTGTCCAACTGTGGAATCAGTGTCCAGCTGTGGGGTCAGTGTCTAGCTGTGGGGTCAGTGTCCAGCTGTGGAATCAGTGCCCAGCTGTGCGGTCTCTATGGCCAGTTTTGGGGTTCGTGCCCAGCTGTGGGGTCTCTACGTCCAGTTGTGGGGTCCATGCCCAGCTGTGGGGTCAATGTCCAGCTGCGGGGTCAGTGTCCAGCTGTGGGGTCTCAATGGCCAGTTGTGGGGTCAGTGTAGGTGTGAGGGTCTCTATGGCCATCTGGGGGAGTCAGTGTCCAGCTGGGGGGTGTCTATGGCCAGTGTGGGGTCAGCATCCAGGTGTTGGGCTCTCGATGGCCAGTTGTGAGGTCAGTGTCCAGCTGTGGGGTTAGTGTCCAGCGGTGGGGTCTCTATGGCCAGTGGTGGGGTCAGTCCAGGTATTGGGGTCACAATGACCAGTTGTGAGGTCAGTGTCCAGCTGTGGAGTCTGCACCCTGTGTAGGGCCACCCGGGGCCCCGCTGACCAACGTTTCCTGCTGGTCATTCCCTCTGAGGGTCCCGGGCAGGGGGAGCCCAGGGCCTCCTGCCCCATCCAGCTCAGGGAGGCCGGACACTGCCCAGTGACCCGGGGGTGCCGGTCCCTGCCCAGAGGCCCAGGGGTGCCGGACACGGCCGCCGGACGCCCTCTCTGCTGCCCCAGTCCATTTGCACGTCCTACAGGTGGCTCCGGTGCCCTGGCACGGCTCTGCGTGTCTCTGTACCCTGCCTGCACGGCCACCGTGCTGGACATCCCCGAGGTGGTGGACACGGCCAGGATGGAATTCTCCCGCGGGGAGACGGAGGAGGAGGAGGAGGAGGAGGATGACCGCGTGAGCTTCCGAGCAGGTGTGTGTGTGTGTGGGTCTGTGTGTGTGGGTCTGTGTGTGTTAGTGTATTTGTCTCTCTGTGTGTGTCTGTGTGTCGTGGTATTTGTCTCGGTGTGTGTATGTTGTGTATGTCTCTGTGTGTCTGTCTGTGTGTCTGTGTATCTCTGTGTATATCTCTGTGTGTGTCTGTGTATCTCTGTCTATGTGTCTGCATGTCTGTGTTTTTCTGTGTGTTACTGTATTTGTCTCTGTGTGAGAGTGTCTGTATGTGTCTGTGTGCGTCTGTGTGTGTCTGTGTATCTCTGTATGTGTCTGTCTGTGTGTCTGTGTGTGCCTGTGTATGTCTGTGTATCTCTGTGTTACTGTATGAGTCTCTGAGTGTGTCTCTGTGTGTCTGTGTGTCTCTGTGTGTCTGTATCTCTCGGTGTGTGTCTCTGTGTGTGTTTGTGTGTCTGTGTGTATCTATGTGTCTGTGTGTCTGTGTATATGTGTCTGTGTGTTTCTATGTGTTAGTGTATTTGTCTCTGTGTGAGTGTGTCTGTATGTGTCTGTGTGTCTGTGTATATGTGTCTGTGTGTTTCTATGTGTTAGTGTATTTTTCTCTGTGTGAGTGTGTCTGTATGTGTCTGTGTGTGTCTGTGTGTCTGTGTATATGTGGCTGTGTGTTTCTATGTGTTAGTGTATTTGTCTCTGTGTGAGTGTGTCTGTATGTGTTTGTGTGTCTGTGTGTCTGTGTATGTGTGTGTCTGTGTCTGCGTGAGTGTGTCTGTATGTGTTTGTGTGTCTGTGTGTCTGTATCTCTCGGTGTGTGTCTCTGTGTCTCTGCGTGAGTGTGTCTGTATGTGTTTGTGTGTCTGTGTGTCTGTGTATATGTGTCTGTGTGTTTCTCTGTGTTAGTGTATTTGTCTCTGTGTGAGTGTGTCTGTATGTGTCTGTGTGTCTGTGTATATGTGTCTGTGTGTTTCTATGTGTTAGTGTATTTGTCTCTGTGTGAGTGTGTCTGTAGGTGTGTGTGTCTGTGTCTGTGTGACTGTGTCTGTCTGTGTGTCTGTATGTGTCTATGTATGTCTGTGTCTCTGTGTATGTGCCTGTGTATATCTGTGTGTGTCTGTCATAGTGTATTTGTCTCTGAGTGTGTCTCTGTGTGTGTCTCTGTGTGTCAGTGTTTCTGTGTATGTGTCTGTGTATCTGTGTTAGTGTATTTGTCTCTGTTTGAGTGTGTCTGTATGTGTTTGTGTCTGTGTGCAACTATCTATGTGTCTGTGTGTATTTGTATCGGTGTGTCTCTGTGTGTGTCTCTGTGTTACTGTATTTGTCTCTGAGTGTGTCTCTGTGTGTCTGTGTGTCTGAGTGTGTGTCTGTCTGTGTGTCTGTGCATCTCTGTGTGTGTCTGTGAGTGTCTGTGTTAGTGTATTTGTCTTTGTGTGAGTATGTCTGTATGTGTTTGTGTGTGTCTGTGTGTGTTGTTTCTGTGTATGTCTGTGTGTGTCTTTCTGTGTGTCTGTGTGAGTGTGTCTGTCTGAGTGTCTGTGTGTATTTCTGTCTGTGTGTCTCTGTGTATATGTGTGTATCTGTGTTTGTTCTGTGTTAGTGTATTTGTCTGAGTGTGTCTCTGTGTGTCTGTGTCTCTGTGTTTGTGTCTGTGTGTCTGTGTGGGTCTGTGTTTTAGTGTACTTGTTTCTTTGTGTATCTGTATGAGTTTGTATGTGTCTGTGTGTCTGTGTGAGTCTCTGTGTGTCTGTGTGTCTGTGTATGTCTCTGTGTGTCTGTGTGTCTGTGTGTATTTGTGTCTGTGTGTTTCTGTGTATGTGTCTGCATCTCTGTGTGTGTCTCTGTGTTAGTGTATTTGTCTTTGAGTGTGTCGCTGTGTGTGACTGTGTGTGTCTCAGTGCGTCTGTCTCTGTGTATGTGCCTGTGTGTCTGTGTAGGTCTGTGTGTTAGTGTATTTGTCTTTGTGTGAGCGTGTCTGCATGTGTCTGTGTGTCTGTGTGTATTTGTGTCTGTGTGTCTCTGTGTATGTGTCTGTATGTCTGTGTTTATCACTGTTAGTGTATTCGTCTGTGAGTGTGTGTGTGTGTGTCTGTGTCTGTGTATCTCTGTGTGTGTCTCTGTGTGTCTGTGTGTCTGTGTGAGTGTGTCTGTGTGTATTTGTGTCTGTGTGTCTCTGTGTATGTGTCTGTATGTCTGTGTTTGTCTCTGTCAGTGCATTTGTCTGTGAGTGTGTCTGTGTGTGTGTCTGTGTGTCTGTGTATCTTGGTGAGTGACTGTGTGTGTCTCTGTGTGTCTGTGTCTCTGTGTGGGTCTGTGTATTACTGCACTTCTCTCTGTGTGAGTGTGTCTGTAAGTAATTGTATGTGTCTGTGTGTGTCTGTGTGTCTGTGTGTGTGTGTGTCTAGCTTCTTCCCCGGCCTCCCTAAGACCCCTCCCGGACCCTGTACAGCCCAGTGTGGAAAGACACAAACCCCTGTGAGACACAACCCCTCCTTCCTTCCCTCCCTTCCTTCCTTCCTCCCTTCCTTCCTTCCTTCCTTCCGTCCTTCCTCCCTCCCTCCCTTCCTCCCTTCCTTCCTTCCTTCCTTCCTTCCTTCCTTCCTTCCTTCCTTCCTCTTTCTCGTTCTCTCTCTCTTTCTTTCTTTCTTTCTTTCTTTCTTTCTCTTTCTCTCTCTCCTTCCTTCCTTCCTTCCTTCTTTCCTTCCTTCCATCCCTCCATCCCTCTCTTCTTCCCTTCCTTCCTTCCTTCCTTCCTTCCTTCCTTCCTTCCTTCTATCCTTCCTTCCTTTCTCTTTCTCTTTCTCTCTCTCTTTCTTTCTTTCTTTCTTTCTTTCTTTCTCTTTCTCTCCTTCCTTCCTTCCTTCCTTCCTTCCTTCCTTCCTTCCTTCCTTCTATCCTTCCTTCCTTCCTCTTTCTCGTTCTTTCTCTCTCTCTTTCTTTCTTTCTTTCTTTCTCTTTCTCTCCTTCCTTCCTTCCTTCTTTCCTTCCTTCCATCCCTCCGTCCCTCTCTTCTCCCCTTCCTTCTTTCCTTCCTTCCTTCCTTCCTTCCTTCCTTCCTTCCTTCCTTCTATCCTTCCTTCCTTCCTCTTTCTCGTTCTTTCTCTCTTTCTTTCTTTCTTTCTTTCTTTCTTTCTTTCTATCTCTTTCTCTCCTTCCTTCCTTCCTTCCTTCCTTCCTTCCTTCTTTCCTTCCTTCCATCCCTCTGTCCCTCTCTTCTTCCCTTCCTTCTTTCCTTCCTTCCCTCCTTCCTTCCTTCCTTCCTTCCTTCCTTCCTTCCTTCCTTCCATCCTCCCTTCTATCCTCCCTTCCTCCCCCCTCCCTCCCTCCCTCCCTCTCTTTCTTTCTCTCGTTCTTTCTTTCTTTTTGGGTCCCACCCGGCGATGCTCAGGGCTTCCTCCCGGCTCATGCACTCAGGGATCAATCCTGGCGGTGCTTGGAGGGGGACCCTAGGGGACGTGGGGACTCGAACCCGGGTCGGCCGTGTGCCAGTCCACCCGCCCTCCCCACTGGACTCTCGCTCCAGCCCAGACACGGCAGCTTCTTGCTCCGTGGATCCGTCCGTGCTCGGGCGTTTGGGCTGCGTCCCTGCTTGCGTCCTGGTCCGAGCGGGGGCAGCAAACGCGGGTGTCGGCCTCGAGCCTTTTCACGCAGAACCAAGAGTCCGGAATTCCGGCCCCCGACCCGGGTTCGATTCCCGGCATCCCATGGGGTTCCCCGAGCACCGCCAGGAGGGATTCCTGAGCGCATGAGACAGCAGGAAGCCCTGAGCATCGCCGGGTGGGACCCAAATAGAAAGAAGAGAAAAAAGAAGGAAAGAAAAGGAAGGAAGAAAGAAAGAAATGAAGAAAGAAAGAAAGAAAGAAAGAGGAAGGGAGAGAGGGAGGGAGGGAGGGAGGAAGGGAGGAAGGAAGGAAGGAAGGAAGGAAGGAAGGAAGGAAGGAAGGAAGGAAGAGAGATGGGCCGGACCGATAGCACAGCGGGGAGGGCGTTGGCCTTGCATGCGTTGGCCTGGGTTCGAGTCCTGGCATCCCCTAGGTCCCCCAACCACCACCAGGAGTGATTCCTGACTGCATGAATCAGGAGTCACCCCTGAGCATTGCCGGGTGTGATGAAAGAAAGAAAGAGAAAGAAAGAAAGAAAGAGAAAGAGAGAAAGAAAGAAAGAAAGAAAGAAAGAAAGAAAAGAAAGAAAGAAAGAAAGAAAGAGAAAGAGAGAAAAAGAGAAAGAGAGAAAGAAAGAAAGAGAGAGAGAAAGAAAGAAAGAAAGAAAGAAAGAAAGAAAGAGGAGAATAAATAGAAGAGAATGTGAGAAAGAAAATAGAAGAGAAAGAAAGAAGAAAGGAAAAGAAAGAGAAAGAAAGAAATAAAGAAAGAGAGAGAAAGAGAGAAAGAAAGAAAGAAAGAAAGAGAAAGAGAGAAAGAAAGAAAGAAAGAGAAAGAGAGAAAGAAAGAGAAAGAGAGAAAGAAAGAAAGAAAGAAAGAGAAAGAGAGAGAAAGAAAGAAAGAAAGAAAGAAAGAAAGAGGAGAATAAATAGAAGAGAATGTGAGAAAGAAAATAGAAGAGAAAGAAAGAAGAAAGAGAAAGAAAGAAAGAAAGAGAGAGAAAGAGAGAAAGAAAGAAAGAAAGAAAGAAAGAGAAAGAGAGAAAGAAAGAAAGAAAGAAAGAAAGAAAGAAAGAAAGAAGAAAGAAAGAAAGAAAGAAAGAAAGAGAAAGAGAGAGAAAGAAAGAAAGAAGGAAGGAAAGAAAGAAAGGAAGAAAGGAAAAAAGAGAAAAGGAGGAAGGAAGGAAGGGAGAGAGGGAGGGAGGAAGGAAGGAAGGAAGGAAAAAAGGAAAAAAGGAAGGAAGAGAGAGGGGTTGGAGCGATAGCCCAGTGGGGAGGGCGTTGGCCTGGCACGCAGCCGACCCGGGTTCGATCCCCAGCATCCCCTAGGGTCCCCCGAGCACCGCCAGGAGGAGTCATTCCCGAGTGCAGAGCCAGGAGGGAGCCCTGAGCGTGGCCGGGTGGGATGCAAAAAAAAAAATTAAATAAATGAAATAAAGATAAGAATAACACAAAAGGAAGATGAAATCAATGGACGTGGCCCGGCCGGTGGCTCTGAGCCCAGGGCTGAGTCCTCGCCTGGCCGCCTGCGTCTTGCAGGAGATTTCTTCCGGGACCCGCTGCCCGAGGCGGACCTCTTCCTCCTGGCCCGTGTCCTGCACGACTGGACGGACGCCCGGTGCTCCCAGCTGCTGGCCGGCGTGTTTCGGAGCTGCAGGGCAGGTGGGTGGGAGGCCCTGGCACGGGCTCTGGGGCGGGCGGGACCCTGGCACAAGGCGGGTTCCAAGGAGGGACCCCTGAGCATCGCCGGGTGGGACCCCCCAAAAAAGAAGTTGATTTTAGGCACCAAGGTTGGCAATATATATTTTGGCTTTTGGGGTCCGTACAATAGGATCTTAAATCAGTGTTGCGTATTTTGTTGTTACTGTTACTGTGTATTTTAGTACGTACAATGGGATCTTAAATCAGCGTTGTGTATTTCAGTACGTACAGTATGATCTTAAGTCAGTGTTGTGTATTTTAGTACGTACAATAGGATCTTCACTCAGTGTTGTGTATTTCAGTACGTACAGTATGATCTTAAATCAGTGTTGTGTGTTTTAGTACGTACAATAGGATCTTCAATCAGTGTTGTGTGTTTTAGTACGTACAATAGGATCTTAAATCAGTGTTGTGTGTTTCAGTACGTACAACAGGATCTTAAATCAGTGTTGTGTATTTCAGTATGTACAATAGGATCTTAAATCAAAGTTGTGTGTTTTACTATGTGCAGTATGATCTTAAATCAGTGTTGTGTATCTCAGTACGTACAATATGATCTCAAATCAGTGTTGTGTATTTTCGCACGTACAACAGGACCTTAAATCAGTGTTGTGTCTTTTAGTACATACAATAGGATCTCACATCAGTGTTGTGTATTTTAGTACGTACAATAGGATTTTAAATCAGTGTTGTGTATTTCAGTACGTACAATAGGATCTTAAATCAACGTTGTGTGTTTTAGTACGTACAGTATGATCTCAAATCAGTGTTGTGTATTTTCGTATGTACAATATGATCTCACATCAGGTTGTGTATTTTCGTGTGTACAATATGATCTCACATCAGTGTTGTGTATTTTCGTACGTACAATATGATCTCAAATCAGTGTTGTGAATTTTTGTACGTACAATAGGATCTCAAATCAGTGTTGTGTATTTTCGTATGTACAATATGATCTCACATCAGTGTTGTGTATTTTAGTACGTACAATAGGATCTCAAATCAGTGTTGTGTATTTCAGTACGTACAACAGGATCTTAAATCAACGTTGTGTGTTTTAGTACGTACAGTATGATCTCAAATCAGTGTTGTGTATTTTCATATGTACAATATGATCTCACATCAGTGTTGCGTATTTCAGTACGTATAATATGATCTCAAATCAGTGTTGTGTATTTTTAGTACGTACAATAGGATCTTAAATCAGTGTTGTGTATTTTAGTATGTACAACGTGATCTTCATTCAGTGTTGTGTATTTTAGTACGCACAATGTGATCTCAAATCAGTGTTGTGTATTTTAGTTCGTACAATATAATCTCAAATCAGTGTTGTGTATTGAAGCGTCAAAATATGCTTCGAGATAGATGCTGTGTTTGGAGTACACACACTATGTTTTCCGATGTATGTCTAGTGACTCTATGTTTTATACACATTTAGATAGCTTTGTGTATCGAAGGACGACAAGACGCTTTGAGGTCGATGTTGTCTATCTAACTAGGTACGGTATGATCTTACAGGTGTATTTAAGTCTGACACTATGCTGTGGAGAGGTGTTGTGTATTTAAGGATACGCAATATAATTTTTAGATCGACATTGTGTATTGAAGTACGACCATATGCTTTATAGATGTTGTGTGTTTAAATGTGTACAACGTGTCTTCGATGGATGTTGTGTACTTAGGTATGACAAAATTCTGTGGGTCGATGTTGTGTATTTAAGTACGTACAACATGTTTTACATAGATGTTGTGTATTTAAGTTTGACAATGTGCTGTGGGTCGATGTTGGGTATTTAAGTATGTACAATATGTTTTAGACGTTGTGTATTTACTTTTGACAATGTGCTGTGGGTCTATGTTGTGTATTTCACTCTGTACATCATGTTTTAGATGTTGTGTATTTACGTTTGACACTATGCTGTGGGTCCATGTTGTGTATTTAAGGATCACAATATGATTTTAGATCGATGTTGTATATTGAAGTACAACAATATGCCTTATAGATGTGTGTTTAAGTGTGTACAATATATTTTAGATGGATGTTGTGTATTTAGGTATGACAACGTGCTGTGGGTAGATGTTGTGTATTTCACTATGTACAACATGTTTTAGACAGATGTTGTGTATTTACGTTTGACAATATGCTGTGGGTCGATGTTGTGTATTTAAGTTGTACAATATGTTTTAGACGTTGTGTATTTACGTTTGACAATGTGCTGTGGGTCGATGTTGTGTATTTAAGTACGTACAACATGTTTTAGATAGATGTTGTGTCTTTAAGTTTGACAGTCTGCTGTGAGTAGATGTGTATTTAAGCACGTACAACAGGTTTTAGACAAATGTTGTGTATTTACGCTTGAGAATGTGCAGTGGGTCGATGTTGTGTATTGAAGTGTGTACAACGTGATTTTAGATCGATGTGCAGTTAAGTCTTGCAGTGTGCTTGGACACGAAGGATTCACATTTAAGTATGACAATGTGCTTTTAGATAGAGGCTGTGTATGAAAGACAGTATTTTTTTTTTAGATCGGTGTTGTGGATTTGAGTATTAACAGTACACCTTAGATATTGTGTATCTAACTGTGGGTAGTGTGCTTTGGCGTGCAAATTGTGTATTCAGTATTATAGAATACTGTAATTTATACTCTAATACTGTAGCATATAGTAGACTATGTATAAACTATTCAGTATTACACTATAGGTAGAGATGTGTGTATTTAAGTATTTTTTTTGTAATGTAGGAGTACTGCTATTTATTCAGCCATTGATTAAGCTGATTGATTAATTGGGCACAAACTCCACTGTATTTAACGATGACAATAAGCTTTTGGGTAGCAGTTGTCTAACTCTGTACACTGTGACTGTAGGTGGATGTGAGTTCAAGTATTATACTGTGCTGTTAACAGATGCCGTGCATTGAAGCAGACACAGTACGATTTTAGATGAATGTTGTGTATTTAAGTATTATAGAATGGTGTTGCAGAGTTGTCTAACTATGTATGATAGGATTTTAGATAGATGTGTATTGAAGTAGGACCATATGCCCTATAGATGATGTGTATTTAAGTGTGTTTAATAGGATTTTGGAATGATGTTGTGTATCTAAGTATGACAGTATGCTTTATAGATGTTGTGCATTTAAATATGTACACTGTGAGTTTAGATTGATGTTGCATATCTAAGTATTCCAATAGGCTTTAGATAGCTGATGTGTATTTAAGTATGTACAATAGGTTTTAAATGGATGTTGTGTATTTAAATATGTACACTCTGAGTTTAGATTGATGTTGTGTATCTAAGTATTCCAATAGGCTTTAGATAGGTGTTGTGTATTTATGTACGTACAATAGGTTTTAGATGGATGTTGTGTATTTAAATATGACCATATGCTGTGCATAGATGTTGTGTATTTAAGTCTGTACGCTGTGATTTTAGATCGACGTTGTGTATTTCAGTCTGCACACTGTGATTTTAGATCCACGTTGTGTATTTCAGTCTGTACACTGTGATTTTAGATTGACATTGTGTATTTCAGTCTGTACACTGTGATTTTAGATCGACGTTGTGTATTTCAGTCTGTACACTGTGATTTTAGATCGACGTTGTGTATTTCAGTCTGTACACTGTGATTTTTAGATAGGTGTGCATTGAAGTATTATAACATGCTGTTCATAGATGTTGTGCACTCAATCCTACACAATATGATTGTAGATAGATGTTGTGTCCTTAAGTATCACCATATGCTTACGCTATTGTATAGTTGTTGTTTATGGAACTCTGTGTGATACGATTTTTAGATAGCTGTGCGTTTAAGTATGGCAAACATGCCTTATAGATGTTGCGTGTTTAAGTGTGTACAATATGATTTCAGATTGACGTTGTGTACTTAAGCGTGACACTATGCTGTGGGTAGATGTTGTGTCTTCAAGGAGGTACACTCTGATTTTAGACAGATGTGGCATATTTAAGCATGTACAATGCGATTTTAGATTGATGTTGTGTGCTTAAGTACCGAGACATGCTTTATAGATGTTGTATATTTAAGTACTAAAATATGTTTTAGCTAGATGTCGTGTATTTAAGTACTGTGATTTGCTGTGCATAGATGTGCAGTACTGCAGTCCGTATAATGTGATTTTTACATGTGTACTTAAGGATGTGTGGTGTGATTTTTAGATCAGCGTGTGTTTAAGTATTACAGTACGCTTTGACAAAGAAGATGCGTATTTAAGTAGTACAATGGGCATTTAGTTAGAGGCTGTGTGTTGATGGACAATATCGTTTTTAGACAGGTGTTGTGTAATTGAGTATTAGGATATACGTCAGAAAGATACTGTGCCTCTAACTGTGGACAGTGTGCTCTGGCAAACAGACTGTGTATTCGGTATTAGTATTAATAGTATTATAGTATTCAGTATATAGTATTAGCATTATGTTAGTATTCAGTATTAGTACTATAGTACCAGTACTATATTAGCATTCAGTATTAGTATTATAGCATTAGCATTATGTTAGTATTCAGTATTAGTATTCAGTATGAGCATCAGAGTATTAGTATCATATTCAGTATTCAGTATGAGCATCAGAGTATTAGTATCATATTCAGTATTCAGTATGAGTATTAGAGTATTAGTGTCATATTCAGTATTCAGTATGAGTATTAGAGTATTAGTGTCATATTCAGTATTCAGTATGAGTGTTAGAGTATTAGTGTCATATTCAGTATTCAGTATGAGTATTAGAGTATTAGCATTATATTCAGTATGAGCATCAGAGTATTAGTATCATATTCAGTATTCAGTATGAGTATTAGAGTATTAGTGTCATATTCCGTATTCAGTATGAGTATTAGAGTATTAGCATTATATTCAGTATGAGTATTAGATTACTAGTGTCATATTCAGTATTCAGCATGAGTATTAGAGTATTAGTGTCATATTCAGCATTCAGTATGAGTATTAGGTATTAGTGTCATATTCCGTATTCAGTATGAGTATTAGATTACTAGTGTCATATTCAGTATTCAGCATGAGTATTAGAGTATTAGTGTCATATTCAGCATTCAGTATGAGTATTAGAGTATTAGTGTCATATTCAGTATTATAGAATACTAGAGTTTATACTCTAATACTATAGTATATATATATATATATATTACTCAGTATTATAGCATAGGGGGAAAAGTGTGCATTTAAGTACTCCGATACACTTTAAGATAAACGTTGTCTACTTAACTATGTACATCATTTTTAAAAATTTATTTATTTATTGCTTTTGGGTCCCACCCAGCGATGCACAGGGGTTCCTCCTGGCTCATACACTCAGGAATTACCCCTGGCGGTGCTCAGGGGGACCATAGGGGATGCTGGGGATCGAACCCGGGTCGGCTGCATGCAAGGCTAACGCCCTCCCCGCTGGGCTATCGCTCTAGCCCCTGTACATCATAATTCTAGACACATGTAAATTGAAGTATTTTAATAGGCTCTTAACAGACGTTGTGCATTTAAGTATACGCGATATTTTTTAGAGAGACGTTGTGTATTTAAGTATTAGTTAAGTATGCTGTTGCATGGTTCTTGTCTATTGAACTGTATACGATATGATTTTTAGGTAGGTGTGCGTTTAAGTAGTACAAAGTGCTGTGGATGGATATTGTGTGTTTATGACATGTTTTAGATAGAGATTTGCGTATTTAAGTATTACAATATGCTCTTAGATAGATGTTGTCTATTTAACTACGTGTGATACGATTTTAGATAGATGTTGTGTATTTAAGTATGACACTGTGTTCTGGATAGATGTTGTGTATTTAAGCCTGTGCAATGTGATTTTAGATTGATGTATATTTAAGTATGACACTATGCTCTGGATAGATGTTGTGTATTTAAGCCTGTGCAATGTGATTTTAGATTGATGTGTATTTAAGCGTTACCATGCGCTTTGTAGATGTTGTGTATTTAAGTCTTACAATATGTTTTAGATAGATGTTGTGCATTTAAGTATGACACTATGCTGTGGGTAGATGTTGTGTATTTATGTACACTGTGATTTTAGATTGATGATGTGTATTTAAGTCTTACAATATGTTTTAGAAAGATGTTGTGCATTTAAGTATGACACTATGCTGTGGGTAGATGTTGTGTATTTATGTACACTGTGATTTTAGATTGATGTTGTGTATTTGAGTATTACACTAGGCTTCAGATAGATGTTGTGTATTTAAGTATGTGCAATATGTTTTAGACAGCACCGTCGCACTGTCCTCCCGTGGTTCATCGATCGGCTCGAGCGGGCACCAGTCACGTCTCCACGGTGAGACTTGTTGTTGTGACTGTGTTTGGCATCTCGCAGACACCACGGGGAGCTGGTCAGGCTCTACCGGGCGGGCGGGATCCTCTCGGGAGCTGGCTGAGAGGCTCTCCGAGAGGGGCGAGGAATCGAACCCGGGTTGGCCGTGTGCCAGGCCAATGCCCTCCCCGCTGTGCTATTGCTCCAGCCCATTTTACATAGTGGTTGTGTAGTATTTAGGTATTGCTATGTGCTTTATAGATGTTGTGTATTGAAGTACTACAATATGTTTTCGATAGATGTTCGGATTGAGGTACTGCAGTCTGCTGTGTGTCGATGTTGTGCCTTGACGTATGTACAATATGATTTTAGATGCTGTGTCTTTCAAGGATGTGCAATATAATTTTTGTTTTAAATTTTTATGAGTGAGACGCCATGAGGTCCAGTTGTCGACTGACAAATTTTTGTGCTTGGGTTTCAGTTGTACAATGATCGAGTACCCATCCCTCCACCAGTGCCCACTCTCCATCATTTACCTTTTTTTTTTTTCAAATTTTTGTTAGTGACACACCATGAGGTACAGTTGTCGACTTACTAACTTTTGTGCGTACACTGTGATTTTTTTAGAGCAATTTGTGTTTAAGCATTTTTATAACAGGCTTTGACCCGGATGCTGCATCTCGAAGTAGCCCAGTTGTGCATTTTGATCGATGTTGTGTATTTACGTACAATGCTGCCGCTAGAGATTCAGCATAGGGTGTTTGCCTTGTGCAAGGCCGGCACGGCCGACCTGGGTTCGAGTCCTCCGCCCGTCTCGGAGAGCCTCTCGGCCAGCTCCCGAGAGGATCCCGCCCGCCCGGCAGAGCCTGGCCAGCTCCCCGTGGCGTCTCCGCGATGCCAGACACAGTCACCATGAGTCTCACCGTGGAGACGTGACTGGTGCCCGCTCGAGCCAATCGATGAACGATGGGAGGACCGTACTATATTATTGATTATTAATTCTGAGGCAAGGAACAGAGTAAAAGAGTTTATTATTATTATTATTATTGATTATTGATTATTAACAACAAGTCTCACCATGGAGTTGTGACTGGTGCCCGCTCGAGCCAATTGATGAACAACAGGAGGGCAGTGCTATATTATTGATTATTAATTCTGAGGCAAGGAACAGAGTAAGAGTTTATTATTATTATTATTGAATATCGATTATTGATCATTAACAACAAGTCTCACCATGGAGTTGTGACTGGTGCCCGCTCGAGCCAATCGATGAACACCGGGAGGGCGGTGCTATATTATTGATTATTAATTCTGAGGCAAGGAACAGAGTAAGAATTTATCATTATTATTATTATTGATTATTGATTATTAACAACAAGTCTCACCATGGAGATGTGACTGATGCCCGCTCGAGCAAATCGATGAAGAACGGGAGGACCGTGCAATTTTGATATTTATAATGATATTGAATGCCCTCAATTAATATTCCTAATCAATCATATTAATTATCTGACACATTGATGTAAAAACTAGATTGTAGTAACTGCAATTGTGCTGATCACATTAATCATATTATATACGAATTAATTCTATGGATGTTAATGAATAGCAAATATTCATCGATATTGATCTCAATGGGCTGGAGCACAGCGGGGAGGGCGTTGGCCTGGCACGCGGCTGACCCGGGTTCGATTCCTCCGCCCCCCTCAGAGAGCCCCTTGGCCAGCTCCCGAGAGGATCCCGCATACACGGGAGAGCCTGACCAGCTCCCCGTGGCGTCTCCGAGACGCCAAACACTGTCACAACAGGTCTCGGCACTGCGCCCGCTCGAGCAAATCAATGAACAACGCGCGACATCAGTGACAGTGACAGTGCAACCCGGCGGGCGTGGGTTCGAGCATCCAAGCGTGAGAGAGAGAGAGAGAGAGCTCGTTCTACTCCCAAACCCTGCTCCAAGCAACTGTGTCTTGCCTCTGACCCGCCCCTGGGCCTGGACACGCTGGCCCCAGGCCCCGGGGTCCACTTGCCCCTCTCAGAGCACAGGACTCGGAGTGACCCTGTGGGGCCACGCTTGCGGGTCACGGGCAGTGGATGTGGCCAGTACGGCCGCTGACCGGCTCCGCGTCCCCTTCTCCTGCCTGGCAGGTGGCGGCGTGCTGGTCATCGAGGGCGTCCTGGACGCGGACGGCCGGGGCCCGCTGACCACCCAGCTCTTCTCCCTCAACATGCTGGTCCAGACCGAGGGGCAGGAGCGGACCCTGGCCCAGTACACGCAGCTCCTGGAGGCCGCCGGGTTCCGCCGTGTCGCCCACCGCCATCCCGGGGGGCCCTACCACGCCGTCCTGGCCCGCAAGTGACCGCTTCTCCGCCTGACGCCGTCGCCACCCGAGGGCCCCTGACCCCAGGGCGGCGTCCAGCTGCCCGTGGACGGCGTGGGCAGAGCACGGGCGTCCGGCAATTGGGGAGGAGGCGGCTGGTGCCCGCCTGGGTTCGACGCTCTCCTGATTCTGTGCTCACGTGGTGTCTGCGTCTCCGTCCTACTGTGTCTAGTCTCTGCTCTGTTTTTTCCCTTCCTTTCTTTCTTTCTTTCTTTCTTGCTTGCTTTTTGGGACACACCCGGCGATGCTCAGGGCTGACTCCTGGCTCTGAGTCACTCTCTTCCTTCCTTCCTTCCTTCCTTCCTTCCTTCCTTCCTTCCTTCCTTCCTCCCTTCCTCCCTTCCTCCTACCCTTCCTTCCTCCCTCCCTTCCTTCCTTCCTTCCTTCCTCCCTCCCTCCCTCCCTCCTACCCTTCCTTCCTTCCTTCCTTCCTTCCTTCCTTCCTTCCTTTCTCTTTATTTCTTTGTTTCTCTTTCTTTCTCTCTTCCTTTCTTTCCTTCTTTCTTTCCATTCTCTATTTGTTTCCTTCATTCCCTTTCCTTTTTATTTAGTTTATCCTTCATCCCTCCCTCCCCTTCCTTCCTTCCTTCCTTCCTTCCTTCCTTCCTCCCTTCCTTCCTCTCCTTCCTTCCTTCCTTCCTTCCTCCCTCCCTCCCTACTACCCTTCCTTCCTTCCTTCCTTCCTTCCTTCCTTTTTCCTCCTTTTCACTTCCTTCCTCCCTCCCTTTCTCCTTCCCTCCCTCCCTCCCTCCCTCCCTCCCTCCCTCCCTCCCTCCCTTCTTCCTCCCTCCCTCCCTCCCTTCTTCCTCCCTTCCTTCCTTCCTTCCTTCCTTCCTTCCTTCCTTCCTCCCTCCTACCTTTCCTTCCTTCCTTCCTTCCTTCCTTCCTTCCTTTTTCCTCCTTTTCACTTCCTTCCTCCCTCCCTTCCTCCCTCCCTTTCTCCTTCCCTCCCTCCCTCCCTCCCTTCTTCCTCCCTTCCTTCCTTCCTTCCTTCCTCCCTCCTACCTTTCCTTCCTTCCTTCCTTCCTTCCTTCCTTCCTTCCTTCCTTCCTTTTTCCTCCTTTTCACTTCCTTCCTCCCTCCCTTTCTCCTTCCCTCCCTCCCTTCTTCCTCCCTTCCTTCCTTCCTTCCTTCCTTCCTCCCTCCCTCCCTCCTACCCTTCCTCCCTCCCTTCCTTCCTTCCTTCCTTCCTCCCTCCCTCCCTCCCTCCTACCTTTCCTTCCTTCCTTCCTTCCTTCCTTCCTTCCTTCCTTCCTTCCTTTTTCCTCCTTTTCACTTCCTTCCTCCCTCCCTTTCTCCTTCCCTCCCTCCCTCCCTCCCTCCCTCCCTCCCTCCCTCCCTCCCTCCCTCCTTCCTTCCTCCCTCCCTTCTTCCTTCCTCCCTCCCTCCCTTCCTTCCTTCCTCCCTCCCTCCTACCCTTCCTTCCTTCCTTCCTTCCTTCCTTCCTTCCTTCCTCTCTTTTCTTTCTTACTTTTCTCTTTTTTTTGACTTTTTGGGTCCCACCCGGCGATGCTCAGGGCTTCCTCCCGGCTCTGCACTCAGGAATGACTCCTCCTGGCGGTGCTCGGAGGACCTTATGGGATTCTGGGAACCGAACCCGGGTTGGCCACGTGCCAGGCCGACACCCTCCCCGCTGGGCTATTGGTCCAGCCCCAATTCTGTGCTTCCAATCTACTGCATTCTATTCAGTCTGCATCTGACGTATTCTTGATTTTTTTTAATTGAATCACTGTGAGATGGAGCTGGAGCGATAGCACAGCAGGTAGGGCATTGGCCTTGCACACAGCCCACGCGGCCGACCCGAGTTCGATTCCTCAGCCCCTCTTGGAGAGCCCAGCAAGCCACCGAGAGTATCTCGCCCGCACGGCAGAGCCTGGCAAGCTTCCCGTGACGTATTTGATATGACAAAAAACACAGTAACATCAAGTCTCACAAAGGTGACATTACTGGGCCCACTGGAGGAAATCGATGAACAATGGGAGGACAGTGACAGTGACAGTGACTTTCAGATAGAGCCTTATAAAGCTGTTCGTGATTGGGTTTCAGTCCTACAGAGTTCCAACCCCCGTTCCTCCACTAGACACAGTTCCCCACCACCAGGGTCCCCAGGGTCCCTCCCATCACCTCCCCCACCCCTGCCTGCCTCTATGGAAGACACTTTTCTTCTCTCTCTCTCTCTGTCTCTCTCTGTCTCTCTGTCTCTCTCTGTCTCTCTCTCTGTCTCTCTCTGTCTCTCTGTCTCTGTCTCTGTCTCTGTCTCTGTCTCTCTCTCTCTCTTTCTTTTGGGCATCATGGTCTGCAATACAGGCACTAAAAGGTCACCAGAAATCTCCCTTTACCAGGCTGGAGCGAGAGCCCAGCGGGGAGGGCGTTGGCCTGGCACGTGGCCGACCCGGGTTCGATTCCCAGCATCCCCTAGGGTCCCCCGAGCACCGCCAGGAGTCACTCCTGGATGCAGAGCCATGAGGAAGCCCTGAGCATCGCCAGGTTGGGACCCAAAAAGCAAAAAAAAAAACAAAATTAAAAAAATGAAATCTCTCCTTCGATCCTGTTCTATCTATTCACCGTGTTGCACGTGTGTCACTGCACCTAATCAAGGCGGTTGTGTCCACCCAACCCACCCTGACCCCTCGGACCCTGTTTATTGTCTCCAGCTGTTTTCCACCACCGGGTCTTTGTCTGTTGAATCCTATCTTGTCCCCTCGACCCCGGCCCCCTCTGTCCTCCTTCCCCCAACGAACTCCGCCCCCCACCGACGGGGCAGTTGTTGATGAATAAACTGTGTCTCTCCGGAAAGCTGAACTGTGTCCTCCTGATGATGGCCCACCAGGGTTTCCAAGAAATGCTGCACACACTCTGTGTGTGTGCGTGTGTGTGTGTGTGTGTGTGTGTACGAGAGGCAGAGGACACACGGAGGCAGGAAGAGAGAGCGAGGGGCAGAGAGAGAGACTTGCGTGCAGAGACAGAAAAGGAGAGACAGTGAGAGAGATGCACATGGCAGACGGAGAGAGACAGGGAGATGCAGAGAGAGAGACACAGAGATGTCGAGAGAAGGAGAGATGGTGAGAGAGATTCACACAGTAGATGGAGAGAGACGGGGAGACACAGAGACAGAGACACCAAGAGAAGGAAAGACAGCGAGAGAGATGCACACAGCTGATGGAGAGAGAGAGAGACAGGGAGACGCAGAGACAGAGACACAGGGAAGTCGAGAGAAGGAGAGACAGAGAGATACACACAGCAGACGAAGAGAGACAGGGAGATGCAGAGACAGAGACACTCAGAGAAGTCGAGAGATGGAGAGATAGTGAGAGAGATGCACACAGCAGATGGAGAGAGACAGGGAGACACAGAGACAGAGACAGAGAAGTCAAGAGAAAGAGACAGTGAGAGACAGCACACAGCAGACGGAGAGAGAGACAGGGAGACGCAGAGACAGAGACAGAGAAGTCGAGAGAAAGAGGACAGTGAGAGACAGGCACACAGCAGACGGAGAGAGAGACAGGGAGACGCAGAGACAGAGACAGAGAAGTCGAGAGAAAGAGACAGTGAGAGATAGGCACACAGCAGACAGAGAGAGAGACAGGGAGATGCAAAGACAGAGACACAGAGAAGTCGAGAGACAGAGAGATTGTGAGAGAAATTCACACAGTGACGGAGAGACAGGGAGACACAGAGACAGAGATACACAGGGAAGTCGAGAGAAGGAGAGACAGCGAGAGAGAGATAGACATCCCAAGAGAGACAGAGATGGGCAGGAATGCAGAGAGACAGCGAGAGACAGAGATAGAGGCAGAGACACAGAGACATACAAAGAGGGACAGAGAGAGAAACATGGAGAAATACAGAGACATTAAGACAGAGACATGCAGAGACAAAGATGGACACAGAGACACAGACACACACACACACACACAGAGTCTGGCTTTTTCCGAAGCTGCGATGCAGACAGGCCAAGGGCTGAGTCCAAGCTCCCAGCCGGGCACTGCTGGACACATGCCTCAGTGGACATCCCGGGTGCAGAAGGGACACGGGGGCTGGGGGACAATGAGGGCACGGACGGGGGCGGGTTCCAGGAAGGGTGAGGCAGAGGAAGAGGAGGAAGAGGAGGAGGAAGAGGAGGAAGAGGAGGGAAGAGGAGGGAAGAGGAGGAAGAAGAGGAAGAAGAGGATGAAGAGGAAAAGGAGAAGAGGAGGAAGAGGAAGAATAAGAGGAGGAAAAAGAAGAGGAAGAGGAAGAGGAAGAAGAGGAAGAGGAAGAAGAGAAAGAGGAGGAAGAAGAGGAAGAAGATGAGGAAGAAGAGGAGGAAGAGAAGAAAGAGGAGGATGAGAAGGAGGAGGAGCAGGAGGAGGAAGAAGAGTAAAAAGAGGAAGAGGAGGAAGAGGCGAAAGGGGAGGAAGAACAGTAAGAAGAGGGGGAAGAAGAGGAAGAGGAGGAGGAAGGGAGGAAGAGGAGAAAGAGGATGTGGAAGAAGAGGAGGAAGAAGAGAAAGAGGAGGAAGAAGAGGAGGAGGAAGAGAAGGAAGAGGAGGATGAGAAGGAGGAGGAGCAGGACAAGGAAGAAGAGAAAGAGGTGGAGGAAGAGGCAGAAGAGGAGGAGTAAAAGGAGAAAGAGGAGGAGTAAGAAGAAGAAGAGGAAGAGGAGGAGGAAGAGGAAGAAGATGAGGAAGAAGAGGAAGAAGAGGAAGAGGAGGAGGAAGAGGAAGATGAGGAAGAAGAGGAGGAGGAGGATGAGAATGAGGAGGCGGAGGAGGAAGAAGAGGAGAAGGAAGAAGAGGAGGAGGAAGAATAGGAGAAAGAGGAGGAAGAAGAGGAGGAAGAGGAAGAGGAGGAAGAAGAGGAAGGGGAGAAAGAGAAGGTGGAAGAATAGGAGGAAGAGGCAGAAGGGGAGGAAGAAGAAGAGGAGGAAGAGGAGGAAGAAGAGGAGGAAGGGAGAAAGAGGAGGTGGAAGAAGAGGAGGAAGAAGATGAGGAAGAAGAGGAGGAAGGGAGGAAGAGGAGAAAAAAGGTGGAAGAAGATGAGGAAGAGGAGGAAGAAGAAGGAGAAGGAGGAGGACAAGGAAGAGGAGAAAGAGAAGGAGAAAGGGGTGGAGGAAGAGGAGGAGATAGAGGATGAAGAGGAGGAGGAAAAGGAAGAAGAGGAGGAGGAAGAGGAGGAGAAAGAGGAGAAGGAAGAGGAGGAAGAAGAGGACGAGGAAGGGGAGGAGGAGGAGGAAGAAGAGGAGAAAAAAGAGGGGGAGGAAGAGGACAAAGAAGAGGAGGAGGAAGAGGAAGAAGAGGAGGAAAAGGAGGAAGAGGAGGAAGAAGATGAAGAGGAAGAAGAAGAGGACAAAGAGGAGGAGGAAGAGGAGGAGGAAGAGGAGGAGGAAGAAGAGGAAGAGGAGGAAGAAGAGGAAGAAGAAGATGAGGAAGAAGAGTAAAAAGAGGAAGAGGAGGAAGAGAAGGAAGAGAAGGAGGAAGAAGAGGAGGAAGGGAGGAAGAGAGAAAGAGGAGGAAGAGGATGCGGAAGAAGAGGAGGAAGAAGAGGGAGAGGAGGAAGAAGACGTGGAAGAAGATAAGGAAGAAGAAGAAGGAGGAGGCGGAGCAGGAGAAGAAAGAGGAGAAAGAGAAGGAGGAAGAGGTGGAGGAAGAAGAGGAGGAAGAATAAGAGAAGAAGAGGAAGAGGAGGAAGAGGAAGAAGGGGAAGAAGAAGAGGAAGAGGATGAAGAGGAGGAGGAAGAGGAGGAGGAGGAAGAGAAGGAAGAGGAGGATGAGAAGAAGGAGGAGGAGCAGGACAAGGAAGAGGAGAAAGAGGTGGAGGAAGAGGAGGAAGAGGAGGAAGAAGAGGAGGAAAAGGAGGAAGAGGAGGAGGAAGAGGAGAACGAAGAGGAAGAGGAGGAGGAAGAGGAGGAAGAGGAGGAAGAAGAAGAGGAAAAGGATGAAGAGGAGGAGGGAAGAAGAGAACGAAGAGGAAGAGGAGGAGGAAGAGGAGGAGGAGGAAGAGGCAGAGCAGGAGGGAGAGGAGGTGGAGGAGGAGGTGCGGGAGGAAGGGGAGGGCTGGCCGGGGAGACCCGCAGAGGGGCCGGGTGCGAGCTTCCGCCTCCAGGACCCCCGGGCCCTGCCCTCGGGGTCCCTCCCCCGACCCCGACCCCCCCCCGCCGCCCCTCCCCCAGCCCTGCGCCCACGAGGCTATTTGCGGCCTCAGCGCCTTCTCGGCTGCAGGTGCGAGAAGCACGGAACTGTGATCACCGCGAAGGGAGGTGTCGCGGGTGCGAGGGCCGAGAAAAGACTGTGGCACCCCGGGGACGGGCCCATGCGCACGGGGACACGGGGGTCCCTGCTGATGGGGGGGACCGGGGAGGGCTGGGGAGGGGCTCGTCTTGCAGGCGGGGTCGTCCCTCCATCCCCGGGGTCCTGCCCAGGGACTCAGCAGAAGACGCAGATCTAGGGTCTCTCTCTGTCTCTCTCTGTCTCTCTGTGTCTTGCTGTCTCTGTGTGTCTCTGTCTCTGTGTGTCTCTGTCTCTCTGTCTCTGTCTCTCTCTGTCTTGCTGTCTCTGTGTGTCTCTGTCTCTCTGCCTCTCTGTGTCTCCCTGTTCTCTGCCTGTCTCTGTCCCTTCGTTATCTCTCTGTCTCTCCGTGTCTCTCTGCCTCTCCGTGTCTCTCTGTTCTCTGCCTATCTCTGTCCCTTTGTTATCTCTCTGTCTCCCTCTCTGTCTCTCTCTGTGTCTCTCTGTTCTCTATCTCTGTCCCTTCCTAATCTCTCTGTCTCTATCTCTTTCTGTCTCTCTCTGTCTCTCTGTTCTCTGTCTCTCTCTGTCTCTCTGTGTCACTGTGTCTCTCTGTTCTCTATCTCTGTCCCTTTGTTATCTCTATGTCTCTCTCTGTCTCTCTGTGTCTCTCTGTTCTCTGTCTATCTCTATCCCTTCGGTATCTCTCTGTCTCTCTGTGTCTCTCTGTTCTCTGCCTATCTCTGTCCCTTCGTTATCTCTCTGTCTCTATGTGTCTCTCTGTTCTCTGCCTATCTCTGTCCCTTCGTTATGTCTCTGTCTCTCTCGGTCTCTCTGTCTCTCCGTGTCTCTCTGTTCTCTGTCTATCTCTGTCCCTTCGGTATCTCTCTGTCTCTCTGTGTCTCCCTGTTCTCTGCCTATCTCTGTCCCTTTGTTTGCTCTCTGTCTCTGTCTCTCTCTATTCTCTGCCTATCTCTGTCCCTTCGTTATCTGTCTCTCCCTGTCACTCTGTCTCTCTGTCTCTGTCTCTATCTCTCTCTGTCTCTGTGTCTCTGTCTTTGTCTCTGTCTTTCTCTGTCTCTGTCTCCCTGTCTCACTCTGTCTCTATCTCTCTGTGTCTATCTGTCTCTCTGTCTCTGTCTCTCTATCTCACTCTGTCTCTGTCTCTCCCTGTCTCTGTATCTCTCTGTGTCTTTTTGCCTCACTCTGTCTCTGTCTCACTCTGTCTCTTGTCTGTCTCTGTCTCTTGTCTGTCTCTGTCTCTTGTCTCTTGTCTGTCTCTGTCTCTCTGTCTGTCTGTCTCCGTCTCTCTGTCTTTGTCTCTCTTTGTCTCTGTCTCTGTCTCTCTGTGTCTCTCTGTTCTCTGCGTTTCTCTGTCCCTTTGTTATCTCTCTGTATTTCTCTGTCTCTCTGTGTCTCTCTGTTCTTTGCCTATCTCTGTTCCTTCGTTATCTCTCTGTCTCTGTCTCTCTGTCTCACTCTGTCTCTGTCTCTCCCTGTCTCTGTATCTCTCTGTGTCTTTCTCTCTCACTCTGTCTCTGTCTCACTGTCTCTGTGTCTCTCTGTCTCTCTGTCTGTCTCTCTCTGTCTCTGTGTCTCTCTGTCTCTGTCTATCTCGCTGTCTCTCTGTCTCTCTTTGTCTCTCTCTCGATCTCTGTCTCTGTCTCTCCCCCCCTTCAGCAGTCCCGGCCCCGCCCAGGGACACGCCGGCCCTTGCCGCGTCCCGGTCGGCCAGCAGGTGGCAGTGCCGCCTGCCTGCTGCCGCCGCCTCCGGGCTCCCCGCCAGGCCTGCAGGGGGCAGTGCC